>NW_027505883.1:0-152235 GCF_021521415.1 Bidens hawaiensis | reverse complement strand
TTCCATCTTGACCAAATCGGAGATGTTAATCGACGACATCCTTGCGAAAACCTGAAAAACCTGAAAATAATAAAAAATATTAAAACAGCTCAGTAGGCGAAGTTAAGAATAACTTCGCTTGAAAGTTAACTTCGCTGAAAAGAGAACTTCGCTGAGCCTCAAATTCGCTTGACCTGGCGAAGTTAAAAATAACTTCGCTTAGAATGAGCGAACTTAGGGGTTAAGCGAACTTGGGTGGGAAGCGAAGTTGCGGATAACTTCGCTAAGGCGAACTTATGAGGTAAGCGAAGTTGTGGTTAACTTCGCTAATCCTTATATCTTCGCCGAAAACCCTAATTCCAGTGACGGCAACTTCGCCTGAAGAATGGTAACTTCGCCCGAAGAACGATAACTTCGCCCGATGAACAAGGAAACTGTTCAGATCTGTTTTCGTCCATCCAGCCGATTCCAATCAATGCAATGCTTGAAAATGACTGTCAAGCACGAGCAAAACACAATCCCACAAAAACACGTCCCGCGAATAGGTCAAACGAGACGTTTTCTACACCCGCGTGAAATCCCGAACCTCCCAATCGAGCCGATGGCTCTGATACCAATTGTAGGCTCCTGGACGGATCGTACACGGGACGTCGCTAACAACGCAGGTGCGGAATCCCTGCGTGGGTAGATACGAGTGTAGAGTATGTAGAGATCGAACACGAAAGCAATAAACCAACCACGTTATATTAATAACAACCACGTGACCCGAGGTCACAGTTACAGACTATGACACGAACACGTTCACTGAACAACTGAAAACAAAACCCTAAAGCGACCAACTACGTAAACTGTTCGCTGAACAGTATATAAACACGACAACTTCGCCACAGGCGAAGTTGTCAATAACTTCGCTCATTCAACAAGTTCGCCATAGCGAACTTGTTGACAACTTCGCGTTTTACATAAATAATCATAATCAAAACATAATTACATTACAGACTCGATTACAAATGCTAGACTATGAACTACTGACACATGTACCAACATGTTGTTTTGTATGCATGCAAATTCGTATGTGGATCCGAGGCTTGGGTTTTTTTTCATATAAAACGGGTTTTATATTAATCTAAATAACAAGATTTAAAACTAATATATCCGCTGCGTTTTTCATATAAATGTGTTTATATGGCTTTGATAATCTTGTTAAAACCCAACACAGATGACGTACCTGCAGATTGTTTGTACTCACTTCGACCAAAACCCGCCGCATCTGGATCTTTGTTACCATCGCTATTCTTCAACTTTTTAACGCATCATCATTGCATGCCAGTTGAAGAATAACTTCGTCCTAAACCTTAATCTTCTCCTCCTAAGCAGTAACAAGCTCACGGAGTTCTCGATTCTCCGTTTTTCAATAGGAGATGTGGCTTACCATTATTTGCTGGTCCATCCTCATCAGATCTTGCAAATTACAATAAAAAACCATTTGACTTTCCTGGAGATGGATCATACTCAACAACATACCCATCAATTGTGGAACAGTCAATGAATGTAACGAGGGTGGCACACGCTGCACGCGGCCTTGAGGATGACTGAACCTCATGAATGATAGAGCTGAATGCTACATATGCATCGTTAATGGAGAAGGAGATGTAGCAATCGTCGTGATAGAAGAGGTCGGCATTGGAGACAAAATCGACCATGGAATCGATGCGAATCACTCATCAGAGAATGTAGTCATCATTAGTGTAACAACCGCGTTGGTAAGAGTAGAAGACACCACCGATATTTGTTGAGCATACGGCCTTTGTACGTAAGGACCAATATCCACACCATCTGCCCTGGTAGCTCGTATCTTTGCTGGTTGTTCTTTCGTTACATCTTTCCTTTTTCTCTTGTGTTGAGCAGCCTCAGAAGCAGCTGTCTCAACAACAATACATTCACCAACACCCTAGTTCCACCATTACCACCATTACCACCATCATTTTTCCCACCTGGTCCATCTTCACATTCAGAATCGGAATCGTCATGGATCCAACAATCATTAGATGGACATGCATAATTCGGATTCACCAAATGACCAATCTAACGTTAGCCCTTGTTATGTCCTGCATTCATCATAGCCACCCTTACTTCCCCAAGGCAAGTATGCCTTGTTGTATTTGGAAAAATCTAGACTGCCTTTGAAGAATAGTCTCTGAAATAGGCCTTAGATAAAGTCTTGTCAAATTCACGCGGGTGGTCCATTGTGTCAGAAAAATGAAGTACTCGACGTATCCCGTCAGCATCAATCATGAAAGTCTTGTTATTCACAACAACAACAATATGCTTCTTAGCATCAACGTAACGAGCCTTATCCAAAATGAACGAATCACGCTGAATTGTACAAGGACATCAACGGATATGGCATGGTGAATTCTTGAGCGACGTAAGAAAGCAATTATGTCCCCAAACATATCTCGCCCTACAAAGTCATCTTGCTAGAATGCACAGATATTTTGTTTCTTATCGTAGGCAAGTTTAGCGACGGCCAGTGCAACTTATTATTGTGCTTGTGGTGCCTCAGCTTGTGGTTCTTCTTAAATGATAGGATTTTCTTTAACGTCAGTGTTCTCTTTTGTCGGAGTATCAGCAATAATTTCATCTGCCATTTCTGAAACATAAACTCGAACATTAGTAAAATCGAACATTTTATAACATAAACAAAATTTTCATTTTCATTTAGTGAAAAAAATTATTTTGTTTAAAATACATTAGCTTATTCGTTATCCCATTCGTTATGATGAGTGGTTCATTCGTTATAACGAATGAAGTGATTTGTTATCATTACACTAACGAATTGCATGATAACGAATGCCTTGGTAACGAATGAGTTCATTCGTTGAAAATATAAGGCGAATGAGGTTTCATTCGTTATACACTCAAACGAATGTATCTATTCGTTATCTATGCACAACGAATGAATTCATTCATCCACTATAGACGGGAATGACCTTCCATTCATTGTCCATAACGAATAGATCTGAAAAATATTAAAGTTTGTCCCTCAGTTGTCAATGTCAAAATTAATCAAAAACCAATTTGTCAAGCATGCAATATCAGAAATCTCAATTGGATGGAACACACCCAGAAATACTGTAAGTTTATACTATTAATCTCGTTATTACATCGCTAATCAACCCAACTCAACAATTATATCAAGTTATCAGGTTAAACTAGTTTATATGATTAATACATAGACAATTATCAAAATCATATAATTTACCTACCCATCAAATGATTATCAATTTTTACGAAAATCATTACGTTGGGACTGTATATACCTTTTGACCACAAAATGATAATTGAAACAAGGTTTAGTTAGGGTCGAAAATTTTGGAAAAGTTTTGCAAGGGTTTCTTAGTGAGGGTTATATCTAGAAGACGAATGGTTCAATCTTCTAATCACTGTGGTTTTTATATTATTGAGAAAATTGCCGAATGAGTCCCTGTGGTCTTTCTTCGGAGTCACAATTAGTCTCTGCTAAAATTATGAACTTCTTACATCCCCATGGTTTACAAACTGAATTACATGAGTCCCTCCATCTAAAAACCTGTTAACTTAACATTCAAAATAAGGTTAGTTATGTAATAATGTATCTAAAAATATTTACCCTAAACAATATTAAAGTCGGTCAATCAATATTACATCTTCAAAGTTACAGCCGTTCAATATAATCCAGCAACGATCCAAAAAACCCGGCGACCATTAACTTAATCCGGCGACCTTTACAGTCAGCGCCGACGCCGACACTGTCCTTCATTACATCAGCCGTTCAATATAATCCGTTAATGTCCGTTTTCAATTTCAGCCGTGTTCCGATGGATTTTGCAGCCCCGATCGTAGAAGTTACGGTGTTTTCAAGTGTCGTTCAAAGGTGTGACGGAGATTATAGTCGGCGAGTTTGGAGGCTGCGCCTTACTGATGAGGATTTTGAAATAGAAAGTTACAGTAAGTTCTTACTAATTTTTTTTTTTGTTTTAAAAGATTGATTAATGTTTTTTTGTTTGAAAATCACAGTTAGGTCTTATTCAAACTATTATAAAAGATTGATTCTTTCATTTTTTTTTAATTACGGGTGATAATAACTTATTGACATTTAATATTTTCCATGGTGGTGAGTTTTATCAATTTCCCGTTAGAGATTACGGGGGGGAGGCCGATCGGTTATCATTGACAATGTCGAGGTTGGAAAAATTGTTAAGGATGATTTGGTGGATATGGAAAGGAATCTAGGATATCCTCTGACGAGGTACTTTACTTTCATTTTAAAGAACCAAATAAGTTTATGGATTGGGGTATGCATCCTCTATGTAACAATCTTGATTTTAAGAAAATATTTTATATTGTAAGAGGTGGGATTAAGGTGATTGAGGTATATGTTGAACATGGGCATTCACGTTTGATAAACAATGTATCATCCTCTTCATATTTTGACTTTGCAAATGAAGTAGATGAAGTTGATGTTGGTATAGAATACACATCGAATAGGTTAAATGAGGAAGATTGTGATGAAACCGATTCACATGAATCAGATTCGTATGAAACAGAGGATGACCCAGATTACGTTGTTGAAGAAAATGGTTCTGATTATTTGGAAGATGTAGAAGTTGATATGAGGGTCTTCAAGTATAATGTTGAAGCCAATGTGGTTAAATTTTATAACGCCAAAGATAATACCCTGGATGATTATGAAGGTGATGAACAGGAGAAGAGTATTGACGTTGACCTTGTTTACAGTGATGAAGATAATTCCACTGTGTTGAATACGGTAAAGCAGAGGATAAGAAGGAAAGAAATTTGTCCCGGGCCTAGGAGTGATGTATACCCATTCTATGTCGGTCAGTTAATTGAAAATAAGGATACGTTGAATGAAATGGTTAAAATATATGCAGTGGCAACTAAGAAGAGATCTTTACAATAGTAAAAATGACAATATAAGATATAGAGTTGTATGTTTGGGTAAAAATCCAACTTAGATTGGTGGTGAGGGATCAAACTTGCCAACTAGGGACACTAAACCCACTTGCCCTTAGGCAATTCAGATCTCAATACCATCCATTTCAAATCAATGGTGTATAAAGAAAATCTCCCCCCAACATCAATGTCTCCAAACTATGGTTGTTAGTCTATACACTATGGGCACCATAAAGCGGGAGATCGAGCTAGAAATTGATCCAATCCTACAATCCCCGTGAAATCTCTTCTAGACAAAATTCAAAAGAAGCACCAAATCCATGTTTCCAAATTGAAAGTTAGAAGAGCAAAGAAGGTTGCTAATGATAAAATGGATGGTGATTTTATACAACGATACGGTATGATAAGAGCGTTCCTTGAACAACTTGTAAAAGCCAACCCTGGTAGCAATGTCAAAGTAGATGTTGAACCACGTATTGACCCTAACAGTCGTACTAGGCAATTTAGGATGGTTTATATATGTTATGATGCTACAAAGAAGGGTTTTCAAATGTTTGGAAGAGAATTTTTGGGGCTAGATGGATGTTTTATGACAGGCCCATTTTCAAGTCAAATCTTGACTTCAGTAAGTATTGATGCTAACAGGTGTATTTATCCGGATGCTTTTGCACTAGTGGAAGCTGAAACTCTACACTCGTGGACATGGTTCTTAGAGTGCCTTAAAGATACCCTTGCTTACAGATGTTAATCGACTAGATTCGGCAAGTGTTTATGTTTATATCACATACTTTTAAGTACTTACTTGTTTTAAAGCCTATCAATGCATTAATACTGTTAAGCACACAGTCTTTTAAGCTTATTTCTAACTGGATTTGGGAGTAGATGTCCAACGTACTATCATCTTCTCTTTTTGCTTCAAAACTCATTTTTTAGGAGCATAATTTTTAATGTTTTTGGCTTTTTTTTTTTGAAATATTTGAATGTTTTTGTATTTTTGAAATGTTTGAATGTTTTTGGTTTTTATCTGTTTGAACTAGAAAACACAATATTTTTGTATTTTTCCCTTTTTCTCCACAAAAAAAATCAAAATATTATAGGAAAACAAAAGCAAAATTAAAAACTATACAAACAAAAAGTGATTATCCGAGCTTAAGGATAATAAACAATAGTTTTAAACCGTTTACACCAAGAAAAAAGTTAAATCGAGTTTTATCAAATGCTTTGGTAAACAGGTCAGCTTTCAAAAAATCCGTGTGCAGCTTCTGTAACACCCCGCAACCGCAGCGGAAACGTAAACGGGGTGCGACAGACTCGTCTGATATCAACCACATTGTTTATAAAGAAAACTGAATACATTAATATACTTCAAATTACATTATCTTGTATTTCATTACCGTCTAGGTGATACACACATTATACAATACGATACACAATTCTATTTGTTATAATGTATCCTAACATCCTGCACGCAAATCTTACACACATCAAGCACTTAGCACGTAAGCAATCACTTCATCTTAATTGTACCTGAAAAGCATGTGAGAAAACGGGTCAACTACGAATAGTTGGTGAGTTTCACAATTCGAGTAAACCATGATAAATCATCATCAAATTATAATATTATCGATGTAATTATGCTGAGCCCACAAGTGAAACCTCTGACTATCACACACAACCCCCGTGGCATATCCCCCGCCCATGGAACTGCCCTAAACCTCTATGTCTAACATTACATAGCAAAATATATATAACACCCAAAATAGACATGTGCAACTGGCTATGAAACATCAGCAAATCCATGCCGGACCAGTTGGGTTTGTCAGACCAATAGTACTATCCACACTCTACCGGCTTTCAGTTAATCACTCGTGTTCCGGGGCCTTAGAATGTTAGCAACTCAGACAATTACCATCTTAGTACATTTCCGTACGATTCCCGTACAATAAAATATATATAAATCCACGCAAATCCATGCATTCAGTATGTACTTAAACATTTCAGTAAAAACATGCTTCCGCCCCGAGAAAGTATTCGAAAACAGTTCAGATAAAGGGGCTCGTGAAACTCACCTTAGCACATGCAAGCAGGTAACAACAATCATTATCAATTAACACGTCCAATCTGTAATATGATCCCTACGATCGTTATTATACACTTATTGTTTATATAATCTTTTAACCGTATCAACCGGTACATCTGGGGACACTGTTAACCCAGTACTGTACCCGAAATACTTCTCCGGACTCAGATTGTGATTTCGTTTAGAGTTCAATGGTCAAAATTATTATTAGTCGTTTTTCCCGTTTTGCGTGCCTAGCACGGTTATCCGTTTTTACGTCCCAAAAATGAGTTTGGTCACACACGACCCGAAAATAGTTGTTGACTGATAATTTAGTTAAAGTTGTGAAATTAGAGCTCGGTTTAGACGCCCCGATTGGCCGCGGGACCCGTTTCCGTCTTTGGCGTACCGGAAACTGTTAAATCTGTTAAAAATACTCAAATCATCCGAATTATTTTCGGATGATTCATTTTACTTGTTTAACTCTATTATATGAAAATAGTTCATTTTTAGGGTTTTTATACACCAGTCAATTCGTTTAGACGAACTTTACCGGTTTACGCGTTTTAGACTTTAAGAGTTTGTTTTTATCTTCATTTTAGCACAAATAATTATCCGTTTAGTCTCGGATCTTGAAATTTTGCACAAATCACTTTTTGACAGTGGCAAATTTTATAAAAATTTTTCCAGAATTAATTTTTATATTTAAAATTTATTTATCTATTTTTAAACACCATTTAAACACTAAATATGTTGTAAATACCAAACGATCTTAGAAAAATCCCAAATTTATCCTGGATGTCCCCTGCAATCCACATAGTCCCCTGTAATTTTTCCAGAACCAAAATCTTCTTTTACATGCCATTTTCACTAAAACCGAGCTAGAAAACCCTAGAACTCGTTTAAACCGAAAAGCCTACTTAGGCTTCTCCAACTGACCTAAAATTTTGTGTGTGACTTATACATGATATAAAAAGCTTATCTGAAATTTTCCAGAATTTTTAATAATATTTAACTATTTTTCACCATTTTTGGCCAAAACCAAGCATTAAATTCACCAAATATTCATCCTTTATCCAAAAACTACCACAAATTCACGGAACTCATATTTTCATGTATCTAACACCTCTGTAGAATTTCATGACCTAACTCTACATGTATCACAATCTGTCCAAATATCCCAAAACCGAACATAACCAATATACCTTTCGTTTTCCGCCACTACAAGCTACAAACTCGTCTTTCCGCCTTATCTACCACTAAACACAGAGCCTACAAACAACATACCACAATACCAAGCAAGTTACACTCACGATCAAGCCTCTTACACTATAGTTTCGGTTATGATTCAAAAACAAAGATTTAAACCGTAAAAATTCATTTTTGGTTCGTTTAACTCCTTTCTTGGACCAAGATCCCTTGTATAACCCGTATACATCACTTGATCATGCAAGAATCGGTTTTCATCTTTGAAACCTCATTTTCTTGCAAATAAACTCAAGAAACGAAGATGAACACGTGAATAACTCGATCATTACCTTGTTTTTCTTGCTAGAACTCTCGGTTTTTAGGTCTTGGTGTGGAGAGAAAAGAGGATTGTTGAATGTTTGTTGTAAAAAAAAGAAATGGGATGGGGTATAACCCCCTTGTATTCCGATCGGTTTAGATGAGGGGTGGGGTGGGACCCACTTCTTCATTCTTAGCCACAAGTTTGGATTTCGGAAATCCGGATAATGTTTTGGATAATCTGGTTCAGTTCGTTTTTCGTTTAAATGTTTAATTCGGCTTAAAACGGGGCTAAAACGGTCGTTTTTTCGGCTTAAAAATGAAATTTATATAAAACTGATTTGATTACTTTAAAAACTTAAACCATGACATTTGTTAACTTAAAACATCATATCATTAATTATCGCGCATCTTTTTCGGCTTGATCGATCATCTCTTGCTCGGTTTGGTATTGAAGGTTTCGTTTAATGTACCGACGTACCATTAAATCGAAATTCTTTTTCTGTGCCGTACTTTACTTATCCCGAAGCATTAATGCTTCGTAAAAATCACTACATATCATATATCTCGTCTATAATTGAACCCTAGATTCGTTCGGGTTTCAATAACTATCGATCGATTGATCGCATATTCAATACGATGAATTATATATTCACGTACAATCAATACAGGGAACCCTGTATTCTCGTATAATTACTATGGTAATTCATGTATCTGACATTAAATATGACGTAACTATTATCTACCGGTTAGGGTATACCGGGTTTCGTCGGAATCGTTACAGCTTCTCTATATCGATTAATTTCATTTCAATTCAATCACGAATAAAATTATATCTAATATCAATATGTTTCGTTTTAGAGTGGTGTACGGGGTTCTTCGTGATACAAATAGCAGCGGAGTTATCAATAAAAATGGGAGTAGTAAGAAACTTCAAACTATAATCCCGCAAGTGTTGCTGGATCCATATAACATGTGAACAACAACTCGAGGCTTCCATGTATTCGGCTTCTGCGTTTGAAATAGAGACCGTTGTTTGCTTCTTACACTGCCAGGAAAAGAGCCGCATTCCTAGAAATTGACAACCCGTTGTAGTTGACTTGAAGTTGATCTTGCATCCTCCATAATCCGAATAGGTGAAGTTTGTGAGATCAAAACTATCATCCATGGGATACCATAACCTGATGTCTGGATTACCTCACAGATAGTAAAATATACGTTTAACCGCTGCCATATGTATCACTCGGGGACTCGCTTGATATCTGTCACATAAAAGAACAACAAACATGACATCAGGATGAGAAGCAATAAGATACATTGTAGAACCTATCATAGCTCGGTATAGGGTCAGATTAATGGTATCTTCCAATTCGTCCGGTTATGATTGTTACCGACGGGAAAAATAGTAAAGTGACTTTTCCAGTAGTCATCTTGAAACAGCTCAAGGGTCGTTCAAATACTTCCTCGAATGAATGAAAATTACAGCGTCAGACTGATGAACCTGCAACCATAACAAGAAATTTCTCTCCCCCGTCGAGCTCATCTCGAATTTTGTCTGCATCGATTTCTGAAAGTCCTTACACAGCTTGTCATTTGTGGAGCCAAATACGATGTTATCGACATATATCTGAACGAGGAGAAAATCTTCTCCGACACTCTTGTAGAATAGGGTACAATCCGTGGTCCCTCGTTTGAAGCCACTATCCGTAAGATGCTCAGCAAGTGTGCCGTACCAAGCACTCGGGTCTTGGTGTAG
Source organism: Bidens hawaiensis (assembly GCF_021521415.1). NCBI lineage: Eukaryota > Viridiplantae > Streptophyta > Magnoliopsida > Asterales > Asteraceae > Bidens > Bidens hawaiensis. Next base: position 141,979 of record NW_027505883.1, on the reverse strand, counting down.
ACCATAAAGTACCTTGTTTAAATGGAAAACACGGTCTAGATAGTCCTGATCTTCTAAACCAGGAGGCTGTTTCATGAACACCTCTTCATGAAGTTCCCCGTTAAGAAACACACTCTTAATGTCCATTTGATAAATCTTAATATTCTTGCAAGCTTCTTAGGCCAAGAATATACGAATAGTTTCCAGCCTTGCAACATGAGGATATACTTCGGTGTAGTCTCTTCCTTCTTGCTGATGAAACCCTTGCAAGACCAAACGCGCTTTATTTCTGACAATGACCCCACCATCATCCTTTTTACACTTTAAAACTCATTTGGTCGGGAAAGGCTTCTTTACCCGATCACGTTTATCAATGAGATCCCATACACCCAGTCGACTGAACTATTGCAATTCTTCTTGCAGTGCTTCTTCTCATGAAGAATCTTTAAGCGCTATATGGACACTCGTTGTTTCCATTTGAGAAAGAAAGAAAGTGTATTACGAAAGATTCATGATTCCTGATGAATGCATATAATCATATTCACACAATATGTTAGAATCACCTGCATTAGCAACCTGTTGACATGTCTAAACACCAGCATCGAGATCACCAATAATGTTTTTTTGAGGATGATACGTGTGAATCCGATGTGTCGGATTCTTAGGCATGACAGCGTGGTCACTTAAGAGAGTGAGATTCTCTTCAGCGTCATGATATGATTCCTCAACCTCATGATTATCAGTAAATGGTACTAAAGAAGAATCAACGATATGACCATCATTCGATGAGACAGAAAATGTATCTGATGTTTCAAGATGATTATCGTTCATTTCTTCATTTAAATTAGAAGTCCTTGGCGCGGAAAACATTTGATCTTCCATGTAAGAAAGCACCAAGTCATCATCCGGAAGATCAACTACGGGAGTAAACAAATTAAACAAATTGAAATGTTTTTGGGAAATCCCATCCTCCAGATCATTTTCCATCGGATAGTTCATCTTTCTGGCATGAATATGACCGATACGTCTATGCCACATAATCGAGTCTTTCTCAGTTGCCTTATAGACAAACACGTTTCAACAGATGTAGAAGTCGTTACCTTAGTACTCATATTCAGTACATAAATATCAATCTACCGAGGAGACCGTATAAAATCCATGTCTTCTGGAATGACATGTCCTGACTTACCCTAGGGCTTCTATTTTCCTTTTTTGTCACACACCATAATGATATTTTCTTTATATATTATTATTATTATTACTATTATTAATGTTTATATTACTGTTGAACTTTGATTTATCTGTATTGCTTCATACATATGTACCTTAGAGTTGAGGGTCTCTCTGAAAGCCACCTCTTTATCCCTTTGGATAGATGTACGGTGTGCCTACATCCCACCCTCCCCAGACCCTACATATAGCTTCCCTGTTGGTGGGACTACACTGAGTATGATTGATTGATTGATTGAGTATTATGCACTCCTTATCGATAAATACGGGGGGTGTACTTTTTATCACAAATCGGAGATACACTCAGCAAATTGTGTTCCACCTTGTCATAATAATTAACTTTTTCAAACGTAATACTCTCGATTGACATATCCACTTCCTTCATAATCATGCCCCCATAATTACCCTCAAATGCTACATAACCCTCTTGTATATTCTTCAGATTGGTTAGCAGATCAATATTTCCAGTTATGTGATGAGATCATCCACTATTCATGATCCATTTTTCACCTGATATAGTCTTGGACAAATTTTGCACATACAAGAAACATGATTAGACAAAAAAGGCAGCATAGTCCTCAGTCATGGGCACCCCTTTCATTTCAATAGGAGGTTTAATCATAACAAAACACAAATGTGGTTTAGAAGCTTGTGAATATGTCACTGGTCTCTTAGACTTTCGTCTCTGATATGCTTCTTAAACCACGTTTGTGGTTTAGATTAACAGCAGTTTCATTAACATGAACCACCTTGCATGGATTCATATTCTGAAACTGAATATGAGTTTCATCAACATGAGACAATGGTTTCTTAAGAATTTCTTTACCACATCAACCTTTTTGGTTTGTTCCTTTGCAATTGGTTGAACATTCTTCATTTTTCGTGTTCCACAATTTATGACAACGTGCCCTCGTTCGCCACCTAAGAAACATGTTCTCATACCAACGAACACACGTTGTGGTTAGATTGTTTATTGTGCAACACTTGGTTGATAAGAATCACTTGAATCATTAACAGTATCTATAACATTAAACGTCACGGCCTTTTTCTTTGTAAAAAACCAAGTTTGAAAACTTTGAAAAACTTTGTAAAGTGACGGTTCCAGAATAACTAACAAACTTTACTGGTTTAATACTATTAGTATGTTTTTTCAAACTTGGTCTAAGGATAGACTTGTTTAATGACTTAGATCTTGAAAAAGCTTGTACAAGATCATTCAGTTTTGATGTTTCATTTTGAAAGATGCTTTCAATCAACTCTTGTTTGATAAAATTAAGCATAATGTCTTTCTAATTGGAAACTTTGTTAAGACCCTTTAATTTAAACACGTGACCTGTGTTTAAATTAACAGATGAAACACATCAAATCCTCATCAGAAATTATGTTTTTTTTATCTCTTGGGTTTAGTCTTTGAAGATTTTAACATGTTCATCTTAGATATTGTTGAACCACAAACAGCTTCTTCAAACTCTTGAGGATCACATAAAATGTGATTAGAACGTGGAATGTTCTGTTCCTTGTGTATAACTTCAGGTTCAGATACATCCTTGATTACAATATCTTAATCAGTATTGAAAAAATATTTGGTGCTTTGACTATGAGATTCTTGAGAAATAGTTGGTTTAACATGAGAATTTTGAGTTGGTTATTCTACTTTTACTTCTGTTTCAAATTTAGTAGTCTTAACATTTTCATCTTTATCAGAAAATGAATTCTATGGGTAGTCATTGATAAATAGTGGATGTAGCTCAACAAATCCCAACACATTCTTTGAACCCATTTGTTTTCCAGAAACTCCAATAATTTAGTTCAAAAGGAAAGACGAGTTTCTAAATTTACCCAACTTTTTCTTTAACTCAAGAATTTAATTCTCAAGCTAGGTTTGTCTTAGTTCTCGATTTGAGAATCTCCTCGAATTGTTTTTCAACGATGGTCAATTTTACTGAAAGTTCAGCTTTCAGATCATGATTACTATTAGGCAATCCTTCAATTTTATCCTTTGATTTCTTTTGTAATTCAGATGATTTTCTGTAGCTATTTTTCACTGAAGCAAGTTCTTTCATAAGTGATTCGGTTTCAGCATGAATTAAGTCATATTTTGACTTGAATTCCTCACAAACATCACAGGACACAGTGTCAACTAATTTAACTGAATTAGTTGAAACATTTTCAGACATAGTAGAGATAAAGATAGGACTAACCTCATCATTCTTGGCCATACATGTAAAAGAAGTTGGATTCATGTTGCATGAGATATCAGAATCTGATTTAGTCTCTTATTCGTTCTCGGTGGTCAAAGAATTTCCTTGAGAATCTTGAAAGTTTTCAGCTTGATCAAACATGACAAGATTAGCTTGATTTCCAGTAGCCAACAGCCTTTGATTCCAATCAATCCCTTCAGCTGTGAGCAGAGCTTGTGAACCAACAACTTTAGAAGAATCACCCCGAGAAGCATTTTCAGTTGAGTCAGTGTACTTCTTTCCCGAGCTTCTATTTTGATTACGAGGTCCATTGTATTCCTTCTTCGGCTTGTCACACTCTTTGGTAAAGTGCCCAAAATCTTGGCAGTTATAGCATTTTACCTTAAGCTTGTCAAAACCAACCCGTATATTCAAAATACGTAGATCTTTCCTAGTTCTTTGCATGAAGTTCTTTACTCTACGATCAATCATTGCCATATTCCACTCAGGTCCATCAACTCCAAATCATCTTAATCGATCGGTTCATAGTCTTAATCAGTAATTTCACTCATGGCAATATTACCACTCACCGGATTTTTATATGAACTCATGAAAGCACTAAGAAAATCAAAGTGTTGTTCGGCTTCTTTCATATTCACATTTGGTGGTTGAGTAAAAGCATTACTAGCACTAGTAGATCCACAAGAATTTGTATTGGAACCCGAAGACATGAAACAAACATTTGGCATTGATTCATTAAGTGAATATGACACATCTTGAGAAGTTTAAGGAGGAAACCATTGATTGGAGCTGCAGTACTGCTTAATGGTAAAGATTCTCCATACAAAGTTGGATCTTGATTTTCTTTTGAAGACTTTTGACACTTCATATCATACTCTCTTTCTTCTATTTTCGGCATATACTCCATAGCAGATAAATCTTTATTTTTGAAGAAATTGTTTTCTTTCAATGCAAGCAGAAAAGTTGAATAAGAACCCGGTAGAGCATTCTTAACAGTGTCAATCTTGTCAGATTCAGTTGGCTGCATTTATAGTTTGTTCATCTCAGCAATCAGATGATTGAATCTGGTTAGCATCTCCTCAATTGTCTCTCCCTTCAGCAAGTTAAAATTCCTGAATTGGAACTTTAACATAACGTTCTTTCTCTCTTGTGTATTCCCCATGTTCATCATCTTGATGTGTTGAGACAAAGATGCACATATCTTAATACTTCCCACCTTGTAGAAAATATTACCTGGTAAAGCCATTGGCAAAGTAGAATATGCTTTTTTTTCGATTTCTAATGCCTTTGTCTCCTCCTAAGTATAAGAAGTAAAATCCTTTGGTTCAAACGCACTAGTTACATCGCCAACCAAAGGAGTAATATACACATCATCAAGACATCTCGGGCAATTAAGATGTACGGATCCTAAATGTACTCGGAATCTTGGTTCCCACTTAGCAAAATCATTCTATTTCATCAATCGAGGACATTTATAATGTGAATCGATTTCATCGTCTAAGTGAAGCATTTGTTGCATAATTATATTTTGAGATGAAAATGCATAAAAGCCAACCATGTCAAAAATATGGGTTAAATGATCAACAAATTCAAATTTAGGTTATAATTTCCCAAAATGAAAACTTAAGGGTGTAAATTTTAACTTTCAGTAACGAATAGGTTGTTGGACTCAATCTGCCCAAAACACATATTATAATTGATGTGGCTAGTTTGTTATGATCCATGTCGGGTGATACCCAATAACAAGCTAGACAAACACCAAGATATTTATTTCAAGATATGATCTAACAAAGAAATATCAACACTTAAAATATTTAGAAATTGGGTTTTTAGATATTTGCACTTGTGTGACATATATAAATTATATGGATAATTTATATTTTGAGAGAAGACATTTCATATTGTTGTTTAAGTTGGTTAAATAACAAATATGAAAGACTTGTTATATAATGCATGTTTCCTTGCCATGTTTTGTTACCATTTGATAAACATACATAACTTAAGTTACAAATAATAAATTTTGAGTTTGAATTTGGGAGGGATACCAAAGAGCCCCCCCCCCCTTTCCCCCCTCGCTATCATCTCTTTATTGTTATTGTTATTATTGAGGAAATGCATTAGAATTATTGACCCAAGGGTGGTGCATTTGAATCTCACCTTTCATACATACACACACAAGAAAACTCTATTTTCTCTTCTCCATTTTCGGCCAAGGTAAAGGAGAACAAGAAGAAGTTCTAAGTACAAATCCTAGAAATACAAGGTGTTTGTTGATGGCTTGAGAGTATACAAGCTTGAGGAACTTCTCTCTTGAACGCTAGCTATTCAATCATCATCTTCTTAATTCTCTTTGCATCTTGAAATGTTGTATTATATAAACACCCTATGATTGTTGATTTTGATATCATGTATTCTTGTATATGGATACGGGTTTTGGGTTTTACATATAAAATCAGTTTTATATTAATCTAAGTAACAAGATTTGAAACTAATTAATCAGCTGCATTTTTCATATAAATGGGTTTATATGACTTTCATAATCTTGTTAAACCCAAAAATGACATCAACAGCCGCTTATACGGATACATGCTTCAATAGATCTAAAACTTTTTCGGGTTTTATGGTGTGGTTCACCATATGGCCGAAATTTTTTAGGTTTTTGGTTACCCCTTGGTTTTTCAAGATTATAATTTACATGCATGTGATAATATTGAAGAATTAAGTAATTTGGATGATTGGTTGTTTTGTTTGGACAAAACCCAAAACTTTCGGTTTTCTTAATGACTGCCGAAAGTTTGAGGTCAAAAAGGGGAACCATTTTAGACATGTAATACTTGCATATTTGGATGTCTAATGGATGTTCATAACCTAGCCATGGCCTGGTGTTTGGATGAATGTTTGTGTTGTGGTTCATTTGATTATTCAATATTTTTGTAATATTCATTTATTTACTCATTTTGGTTTGTAATAATAAGTAGATTAGTTGTATTTCTTTTACTAGAGAAAAATTTATTAGGATATATTTTCGTAAAAGAAGATGCAAATAAAATTAGGGTTTTTAGTTTTGGGCCTTAATGGACCTCATTGTCCAAGATGGAATTTTAGCCAATGACCAAAACCCAAACTTGGAGGCACATGGAAGCTAGGAGCAGAAGTTGGAGCCCAAAAGGAAGCCCAAATAAAGTGGAGAAGTCACAACACAAAGTTGAAACTTGAAACATTTGGATGCGCTTAAGTGGGAGTTCACATTGTCCCTTAGGAGAGACCTTTTGGCACACTTGTTTCGGTTAACAAGTGTTGTCATTATAGGTGGCTATGGTTATGGACTTGTAGTTGTTTTATTTATGCTTGTTTGGTTTATTTATATTTTGTTTCACATATGGATTGTTAAAACTTAAAATCAACAACTTGCATAAAATTGGTTCCTTAGAAATCATTAGGAAATAAAATTGGTTTTATTAATGGTTAATGATTTCACAATAAATTGGGTTATATTGAAAGAACATTGAAAATTGGTTTTCAAACAAAGTACCATACATTTGAATGTATGCAAATGCAAGGTGCATAAATGGTTTTCCAATCTAGAAGTTAGAAAACTTAAATCCCTTTTAAAACAAGTTTAACAGAATCCTTTTTTACACCAGTCGAATCACTTGGGAACTAGATGTGGGATAAAGGTCACCTAACCACATTGGAGAAAACCTGTGAGTTTGAGGTGGGTTTTCCATATTTGTGGGATTAAGGTCAGCTAACCACTTGTATGTGCAAATTCACATTTGTGTGTAAGTACGACGACATGATTTGGAAACCAAGTGAATAGAGTCACCGAAGCATGGCGTACAAGGTGTTGATGGGATTAAACATGCCAACTAAACATATGATGTTTAACCCATCCCATAAAACTAGAAGTTGAAAAGGGTTGCAATCGTCAAACGTTGACAACCTTGTTAATTCAATAGTAGGATAAAGGTCACCTAACTACTATGTGAATGTAACATTGGGTTCTAGATTTTAACCATTAATTTTCTTGGAGACATAAAGGGTATTAACGATTAAAACTATTAAATGATATTGAAAATACTAAAATTGAGCTTTGTTAAATTATGTAGATGGCCACAAGCAACAATCCACCTAACGCAATTATCCCACCCGTGCATAACCTATCACTAAGAGCTATACTTGATAAGGATCGTCTTAATATAACAATTTCATGGATTGGTATCGAAATTTGAGAACTTCTCAAACAAGAAAAGAAATCCTACATATTGGACGATCATATTCCCGACGAACCAAGCATTTACGATTTAGATGGTTAAAACGATTGGTTGAAATACACCGAGGATTCGGTGCAAGTTTCTTGCCTCATGTTGGGAACTATAATTCCCAAGATTCATAAAGATTTTGAAAATCATGGGCCATATGACATGATCACCCAACTTAACGAAATGTTCCTTACTCAAGCTAGGGTGGAACGCTTGGAAACAGTTCGAGCACTTCATGCATGTCGTATGGAAGAAACCTAATCGGTTTTATCTTATGTGCTTTAGATGAAAAGCCACATTCATCGACACGAACGTCTAAATTCTACCGTCTCCAAAGAGTTAGCCACGGATATGATCCTTAATGGTCTAACCAAAAGATTTGAGACATTTTTCATGAACTACAACATGAATGGGTCAGGCAAGAGCATTGGTGAGCTTCACGCAAGGCTCAAAACAGCCGAAGCGGGAATGGGTAAGGTTTTACCGGTTCTCACGATCAATAAAGGTGGCAATAAGAAGAGGCATCACCCGGAAACTAAGGCAAAGGTTTCCAAAGGAAATGGACACGTCAAAGCTAAGTTCAAACCAAAGGAACAGAAGTTAAAGGTTATCTCGGAAGACCCGTGCTTTGGTTCTGGTGAGATAGGACATTTGATGAGAAATTGTCCAACCTATCTTAAGGAGTTGAAATTAAAGAGGGATGTGGGGCAAACCTCAGGAACAACTTTCATGATCCACATTAATCTTAATATTACTTCTTTTAACACATGGGTATTGGGTACCGGATATGGAACTCATATTTGCAATTTGTTGCAGGAGTTCAAAACAAAGAAGCATTTTAAGAAAGGAGATACAAGTCTCTTCATGGACAACAGAGCAAAGGTTGATGTCGAAGCGTAAGGAGACTATGTTTTGAAGCTTCTAAATGGTTTGGAAGTTGTTTTGAACAACATTTTGTTTGCTCCTAGTTTGACTTGGAATATTATCTTCGTTTCACTTTTAAGACAATGTAGTTATGATTTGAAATTTGTGGACAATGGAATTTGTGTTTTTATGACTGATGTCTTTTATTTTAAAGCAAAGCTGTCAAATGGCATTTATGAATTAGTTCATTATAACACATCCATTTATAACACGTTGTACCAATCAAGCACCAAGAAACTCAAAATGGATTTGAGTAAGACTTATCTTTGGCATTGTCGCCTTGGTCCCAAAAACAAGGATCACATACATACACTTCAAACCAATGGTCTTTTGGAATCAAATGATGATTCATTTGATATGTGTGAGTCTTGTTTAGAAGGAAAGATGACCAAGGAACCCATTAGTGGAACTAACGAAAGGGCAACAGACTTATTAGGCATCATACATTCGGACGTATGTGGTCCTTTTAAGGTAATGACAAGAAATGGTGAAAGATACTTCATTACCTTCATCGATGATTATAGTTGTTATGGGTATGTGTACTTCTTAAGACACAAATATGAAGCCTTTAAAATGTTCAAAGTCTTCCAAAGTGAAGTAGAAAATCAACTCAATAAAACCATCAAAGTACTTCTTCCGGATAGAGGAGGTGAATACCTTAGTGATGCTTTTCAAGATCATCTTAGGAGTTGTGGAATCATTTCACAACTCACTCCACCCGGAACACCACAACATAATGGTGTGTCCGAAAGAAGGAATTGAACTCTAATGGATATGATTCGATCTATGATGCCTAGAAGCACATTGCCTGTATCATTTTGGGGTATCGCATAGCTCTCGGCAGCCCGTATTCTAAATATTTCCCCAACCAAGAAAGTGAACAAGACACCTTTTGAAATATGGCATGGAAGGGTTCCATCATTAACATATTTAAAGGTATGGGGTTGTGAGGCTTATGTTAAGCACAACACCAAAACAAACTTGAAAGCTGATCCACTAAGTGTATCTTTATAGGATATTCCAAAGACTCAATGGGATATTAATTCTACAACCCAACCGAGAAAAAAGTGTTCAATACGCAAAAATCCAAGTCCTTGGAAGCTAAGTTCCTTATGGAGGGAACTAGTAGAACGGTGAAACTCGAGGTGGATCGAGAACCACAAGCTGATACACGTTTGGTAGATACAAACACTCAACAAGAGGTTTTTGAAAATCATCAAATGGTTGATCAAGACACACTAAACGTTCGAAAATCTGGTAGACTTAGTAATCCACCCAACAGATATGGATTTTTCATGGATGGATACTATGTGGTTGATTTGGATGAACCCACCACATACCATGATGCAATGTCACAATCCGATTATGACAAATGGCTTGAAGCTATGAACGTTGAGATGCAATCCATGCATGACAACCAAGTATGGGATTTGGTTGTACCACCTCTTAACTCCAAACTGGTTGGAAGAAAGTGGGTTTTTAAGAAGAACACCGATATGCATGGAAACTTGGTTACTTATAAAGCAAGACTTGTAGCAAAATATTTTACTCAAACTCAAGGGGTTGATTATGATGTGACCTTTTCGCATGTGTCAATGCTAAAGTCAAATTAGGATATTATTTGCCATAGCTGCATATTATGACTATGAGATTAGGCAACTTGATGTCAAAACCACTTTTCTAAATAGACATCTTGAAGAAGATGTCTATATGGTTCAGCCCGAAGTTTTTGTCGATCCACAACATCCTAATAAAGTATGCAAGTTAAAGAAATCAATCTATGGGTTGAAACAAGCATCTACGAGTTGGAATCACCATTTTGATGAAGAGGTTAAGAAATTTGGATTCATCAAGAACACTAATGAGGCTTGTGTGTATATGAAAGCTAGTGGGAGCATCATTACTTTCTAAATATTCATCAAGAAGGCTAAGCTCAACTGTAATACAAGCTGATTGTGAGAGACGTTTATATTCAAAAGGGGATTTGTCCCTCTTATTCGTTGAGAGTAAGATATCTAAGGCCTGCTAAGTTAAATCAACAGAGAATGATCACTCTGTGTCTCTCGATTTGACATGACATCTGTGACAAAAAGATAAATGGTAGATTCACCTAAATCATATAAAGTGAGGGACTTTAAGGGGATAATGTTATTGAATGGCACTATGTCATACGTATTAGGGGTAGTAAACCGTTTTCAGGTGTTATTTGCTATTTGCATCAATTCTCTTTGTATCCTGTGCATGTGGGAGATTGTTGTACTCGATATGCCCATGAGACATATTATAATTGATGTGGCTAGTATGTTATGATCCAAGTCGGGTCATACCCATTAACAAGCTAGACAAACACCAAGATATTTATTTCAAGATATGATCTAACAAAGAAATATTAATACTTAGAATATTTAGAAATTGGGTTTCTAGATATTTGCACTTGTGTAACATATACAAGTTATATGGAAAATTAATATTTTAAGAGAAGACATTTCATATTGTTGTTTAAGTTGGTTAAATAACAAATATGAAAGACTTGTTACATAATGCATGTTTCCCTGCCATGTTATGTTACCTTTTCATAAATATACATACATAAGTTACAAATAATAAATTTTGAGTTTAAATTTGGGAGGGAGACCAAAGAGGCCTCCCCCTCTCTCCCATCTCTTTATTATTATTGTTATTATCAAGGACATGCATTAGAATTATTGGCCCAAGGGTGGTGCATTTGAATCTCACCTTTCTCTCTCACACAAACAAGAAAACTCTCTCTTTTCTCTTCTCCATTTTCGGCCAAGGTAGAGGAGAACAAGAAGTTCTAACTACAAATCCTAGCAATACAAGGTGTTGGTTGGTGGCTTGAGGGTATACAAGCTTGAGACACTTCTCTCTTGAAGGCTAGCTATTCAACCATCGTCTTCTTCATCCTCCTTGGATCTTGAAAGGTTGTATTACATAAACACCCTATGGTTGTTGATTTTGATAACATGTATTCTTGTATATGGATCCGGGTTTTGGGTTTTACTTATAAAATCGGTTTTATATAAGTATAAATAACAAGATTTAAAACTATATAGCTCAATATACAATTTGAATTAAAAAAATATTTACAACTAATTAATCCGATGCGTTTTTCATATAAATTGGTTTATATGACTTTGATAATCTTGTTAAAACCCAACATAGGTTAGACTTGTACGAATGGATTGAAAATGATTACCGATGGTGAACAGTATCATGAATCAGGTAACGAATGACACCAAAGTTTTCAAGAATGACTATAACGAATAATGATTCAATGATAATGAAGCAACACACTAATTATCAAATGAATAGCATAACGGATGACATGAAGAATAGCAACCGACTAAGTTAAAGAATATCATAACGGATGAGGTAACGAATAGGTTAGCGAATCAATCTATCAAGAATGTGTTTCCATAACGAATGAGTATAGGAATTTGATGACGAATGAGACACAGTACATGAATGGTTAGTTGTAACAAATTGGCACGTGTCAATAAAAGGTTATTGGCTGAATGGCTGCTACAATATAACGAGTGATTGTTATAATGTAACGAATGGGACCTTTAAACTAGATTTCCAGATCTTCAATCCCGTATCCAAACGTTAATCGAGACTAACAATGAACAATGAATAAATAGTCCGAAACTCAACCGTCTTACACAAACAATAGCTTAAATGAATCGTCTAATTCTTGCGAACAAACCCTAACATATCCAAGCATCCATACCTTATCCAAACTCATCCAAAATCCAAATTATCAACAAACAGAAACCTTTGTTTCAATTACACTCAAAACCAACTCAATTCCACTCAATTATCAAACAATAACACAATTAATCAAATCGAACATTACTTATCTGATTACGAACTCAATTAAGCTTCAATTATCCATCTCATCATGATAATTGATTCAAATTCAATTTAAATAGTTTCAGATCTAACTTATAACAATTAACTGATGAATTCACCAACACAACTGAATGCACAGTTCTAATATTATTTGAGAGAGCCTGATTGAGCTTAACACGAATCAATTCATATTGATATATGTGATAGGATATATTTCTTGATATGTTATAGGTGATAGATGGGTTAGATTGAACGAAGTATGTGTGTGAGAGGTGATTTTGGCAGTGTAACGACTCACGGAATTATATTCAACATTATGAACATGGATAACTTATAAATAAAAGATGAAGTCTGTTCGTTAACCATCCTTAACGAATGGGAATGAACAATAACGTGTAGGTACATTCGTTCAACATCCTTGACGAAAGAATACATACACATAACGAATGGGACTGGTGTAATTGCCAAAATTCCCTTTACAAAAATATAAATAAATTACAGTTAATTACAAAGACCGAGAAAACTAAAAGCACTAACATAAGTTGAATGTCTTGTTGAGAATAAGAGCCACGAAAGCAGACTGCAACATTATCCAGCACTCATAAAATCCTCTTTTTCTTTCCCCAGGGCAGCGAATAAGTAGGTGAAGTAAGTACTTATATGGTTCACATAAATACGCCTTGTTGTATTGAGATTTATCCATATCACCCTTGTAGTGCAACCGTTGAAATAATCCTCTGATCAAAGCTTTATCAAATTCACAGGGATCATCTACGGCATCAGGAAATCATAGATCCTTGTGTATCACAGCAACATCTATCACAATCTTCTTTTCTTGAATTACTACTTCGATGTGCTTCTCGGCATCTACATATATAGCACTATCTCAAAACGGACGGATAATACTAAAATGTATAGCTGTATCAGTAGAAATAGCATGATGAATTCTTGAGTGGTGCAAGAAAGCAATCAAGTCTCGAAATGTATCTCGTCCCACAAATTCGTCTAGAAAGAACACACGGATGTTGTGCTTCTTGTCGTAAACTAATTTAGCAACGGAAGGTACAACTTGAAATTGTGGTACTTGTGGTGCTTCTTGGACCTAAGGTGTGTCTTGCACTTTAGATAAAAGATTCTCCTGAGCAAGTGCATCGACAATCTGTTCAACTGCCATATCTGTGATAAACCCACGCATTAGTAAAAACGAACATCATATAATAAACTTAAACATTTTTTTACCAAACACTTAGTGAAAAATATTCATAATGTTATAAATTATGCATCTCATTCGTTAAGTATTCAGTAACGAATGGGTTCAATCATTAAAGGGAAGTTCATTCGTTAAATGGAATAATAATAAATGATCTCATTCGTTAACATAATGAATGTATTGTTTTGTTAAGGATAACGAATGATCCTATTCATTACATATTATACATGAATGAGCACTCATTCGTCATAATATCAAGATTGAGCTTATTCGTTATCAAAATACGCATATGAGTTCCATCGTCAACAGCATACACAAATGGAACTTCCATTCGTTATACATAACGAATATGAACTTTGAAATATCCTAATTTGACTTCATAGAGTCAAATTCCAAATTGATTTGAACAGAAATAAGTCAAACACGCAATACAAAAATTCAATCAAACTTAAAACACCATGACTAAGTCTAAACATGATATCATTTGCTTTGTGTGAACCTCGCAAACCAAACCTAACCAATAAACTGATCAAACATTTATGATTAAATCATTAGTTTAATTAAAACTTGATCTGTTCAATTTAAGCCCTAATTAAGCTATCAATTGTTAACTAAAAATGACGAAAATGGTATCGTTTGACTCGTCTATACTGTAGGAACAAAATTGATCAAGAAAAACGAGTTTTAAGGTGGTTAAGATTTATGGAAAAATTTGGTCAGAGTATCAAGGTAGTTGAATATAGTCCATTTGATTCCATTTTGGTGTACTGTTTGCACGCAAATCCATGTACACGATGGGTCCATTTATTTGTTTTGAGCTAACGAATGACCATTCAATCGTGTGTCCATTCGTTATTGAAAATTAACGAATCAACCAAAATTATTAAGCTAACGAATAGCCATTTATTCGTTAGTCATTCATTATCTCAATATAGTGAATGAGGCTCATTCGTTATCAGGTCAGCGGAAGCGAATGAGGTAATAACGAATGATGTCATTCTTTATTAAATGAAAAAGGAATGACCATCATTCGTCATAAAGTTAACGAATGGGTTCCATTTGAGAAACATATTACGGAAGTAAACAATTTCAACTCATACTTAACGGATCTAGTTCTCTGATATATTAGCAGTTGATTGAGCTGTGTGTTATACTTTAGGTGAAGTGTGTGTGTTGAGAGAGTATAGGGACATGGCTATATATAGAAGACGATACCCATTGGTTATACATTCCATAACGAATGGAATTCGTTCGCCTTCATTTCGTAATACTAACATATAGTATAACGAACGAGTCATTCATTATACTTCATTCGTTAAATATCCTTAACGAATGGTTCAATATCAAAACGTGTAGGCTCATTCTTTATACATTCCATAACGAATGGCCAATAAACATAACGGATGCGCACATTCATTAAACACACTTAATGAATGGCCATATAAACTAACGAATGGCATACAAAACTCCCAAAATGCCCATCACATTAATTAATAATAAATTAAATAGATAAACAAAGACCGAGACGACAAAATAATGCACTAACAAACTCCTCCTCGTGGCGTGCTCTTTGTCTTCGATCACTTGAATCTTTGGGACTTCCAGTCAGCAAAACTTTGAACTTCAAATGCATGGAAAACACGGACAACATGTTGAAAATGCATAGCTCGATTGTACGATTTTATTTTGGCAAATCAGATCTCGTTTTTGAATAATGTGTCATTGTCTGATCACCCATACGAACTCCTTCTTCAGTCCCATACCGAGTACGATAACGGCTTCACCAGTGTAGTTGTCGTAATACCAGTGATTGAATGTCTTGAAAAGACTTTGGGGGAAAGTCCTACTGGCATACGCTTAATAGTCCGCGACGGCTTTACCTTTACGACAAGCTTTCTCCAACCATTCCTTGGATCAATCTCGTCGATATATTTACGGGTTGGGATCTGTGGTTTAAAATATTTAAATCAATGACGTACCTCAAAAAAGAAGTGTTGATGAAACCAACCCGCCATTTGATCACCACCATGTTCGTAAGTCCCACCTTGGCAAAGTAAGATTGTTAGTGATATATTTGTAGTACTGTACACCGTGTTCCCACTTGATAATGCATACCTTATGCTAATATTCGTAGAGCTAAGAAACAATATCACATTTGATAATCTTCACTGCATTAAATTTTATTATTTGTGAGAAATCGCACGAGCCTTGATTTGACGATTGTTTTATTGCCCTTCATACCTTAATACATTAATAAGTTTCGTGAGTCGAACCTTATTACGTACCTCCAACATGCCCTACAATGTTGGATCCTTCGAACATGATCCAGACGCTGAGACTTTCTCCTTGTTATTCTTCTTTGCAAGACGTTCTTCAGCTGCTTGTACGTGTTTTAGTAGTAAAAAAGGAATACCTCGATTTGTATTTGTACATGTGTACAGATCAGGATACTCCTCAGCTGTCACATCTTCTACCTCAACGTCATCATAATTAAACGATGTAACCCGAGATGGGATACTCGTATCAAACCTGACCTCATCGTCATTAATAACCTCAATGTCCTCCTCATTCTCCAACACATCCACCTCCTCATCACTCAACCCGAGCGGTAACGAGATTTGATCGCTGGATAAAGAATGATCAACAAATTCTCCTTCCTTGATCTATATTGTGTTAACCATGCTCATAACTATACCCTTCTTGTTGTCCATGAATAAAACCGTATTGGCCTTTACAGAATCAATAATTTACATGTTAGTAATGTCACAGTACACCAATAACTACTTATCTCCACCCTCGGTACCAACACCAGCGGATGTACCAGAAGTACATGTATTTTGTTGTTGCTCACCACCACTTGTTCCAGCATCATGGTCTTTGTCATCGTCATTTCCTTTCAACTTCTTTAGCATGTCGTCTTTGCACGTAAGTTGAAGGATAACTCTTCTTGTTATCTGATTTTCTCCCACTGAGCAGTAACCAATGCTCTAATCTCATGATTCTATTTTTTATGATAAAAGATGTGGCTCACCATATTGACATGATCTAAATGTATTTGTAACTGAAAATGACTGTCGGTAGCCATTTGATTCTTATAAAGGTGTACGAAGTTCAACAACATTGCCATTTGTTGAGGAACTAGAAAATTAAAACATGTTGGATAAGGTAGCTGCATTGGGCCTTGTGGATGATTGAACACTATATAAGAAAAGTCCATAGGTTGCATCGTTGTTGGACTTGTTGTAATAGTGGAAGCAGGATATGACGACATCAAAGATAGCATCGATTGTGGAATATACACAACTCTCATATTAGAAGATGCCGTTGTCGTCAAAATAATAGCCGGGGTACTAACAACAATAGTAACCACTGTTTATTGTTGTGGAACCAACGACCTTGGTAATAATGGACCAATCTTCACACCATCACCCTAAGAGTCCTCATCTTCTTCGGTTTTTCCGTTATCGGTGCTTTACCCTTTCTTTTGCCTTGAGCAGCCTTAACACTAGCTGCCACAACCACCCTATTACCACCATCATTTCCGACGTTTCCACCATTTCCTCCATCACCACCATCATTGTTCCCACCCGGTCCACCTTCACGTTCTAAATCAGAATCGTCGTAAATCCAACGATCATTAGGTGGACATGCAAAATAAAGTCTCGCCAAATGACTTATCAACCTGTTCGACCTCGGTCTGTTCTCTGGAGTGTGGTTCCGATACGTCTTCATCCTTTTCATTGTGTCGTGATTCATATGATCTAAAACCATCACATCGTCAACCAATGTCGGATCACGTATCAAGTAAGGAACCAAGTCAACTATAATTAGGTGCAAGAATCGAGGATACATCAAAAGTTTGTTCTTGCGATGATGAACCAAACAGTTCTCCTTCAAATGATAGAATATCAACTACGAAAAGTTTAATGGCGTTTTCAAAATAAGAACCGCAAAAGCATAATGCAACATGATCCTGCATTCGTCAAATCCTCCTTTCCTTTCACCAAGGCAATAGATAAGTACGTGAACTAAGTACTTATATTGCTCGCATAAATAGGCCTTGTTATACTGTGATCGATCCAAATCGCCCTTGTAGTGTAACCATTGAAATAATCCTCTGACCAAGGCTTTATCAAAATCAAATGGATGATCTATGGTATTAGTGAACCGTAGAACCTTGCGTATCACATCAGAACAATCATAATATTCTTATTCTGCACCTTAGTTACAATATGCTTCTTTGTATCGACCTATTTAGAATTATCCCAAAATGGACAAATAATGCTAAAATGTACTAGGACATCAGAAGAGATTGCATAATGTATTCTTGAGCAACGTGTAACGATTCCGACGAAACCAGTTATACCCTAACCGGTAGACAATAGTTACGTTATATTTAATGTCGGGTACATGAATTACCATAGTAATTATACGAGAATACATGGTTCACTATATTGATTGTACGTGAATATATAACTTATCGTATTGAACATGCGATTAATCGATCGATAGTTATTGGAACCAGAACTAATCGAGGGTTCAATTATAGACGATATCTATAATATTTAGTGATTTTACGAAGTATTAAAGCTTCGGGATAAGTGAATTAAAGCACAGAAAAAGAATTTTCGATTTAATGGTACGTCGGTACATTAAACGAAACCTTCAATACCAAACCGAGCAAGAGACGATCGATCAAACCGAAAAAGATGCGCAATTATTAATAATATGATGTTTTAAGTTAATAAATGTCATGGTTTAAGTTTTTAAAGTTTGTAAATCGGTTTTATATAAATTTCATTTTTTAAGCCGAAAATGACCGTTTTAGCCCCGTTTTAAGCCGAATTAAACATTTAACCGAAAAACGAACTGAACCAGATTATCCAAAACATTATCCAGATTTCAGAAATCCAAACATGTGGCTAGAAATGGAGAGGTGGGTCCCACCCCACCCCCCTTGAGTTCCGATCGGACCATAAGGGTTTATACCCTTCCTTTATTTTTTTTAAAAACAAACATCTCCAAGTTCTTCAATTCTCTCCACATTTCCACTCAAAAACCCGAGTTTGTAGCAAGAAAAGTAAGGTAAAAATCGAGTTACTTACGTTTCCATCTTCGTTTCTTGAGTTTATTTGAAAGAAAATGAGGTTTCAAGTGTAAAAGGGTGAAAACCCGAGATGAAAACCGATTCTTGCATGATCAAGTGATGTATACGGGTTATACAAGGGATCTTGGTCCAAGAAAGGAGTTAAACGAACCAAAAACGAATTTTTACGGTTTAAACTTTAGTTTTGAAACAATAACCGAAACTATAGTGTAAGAGGCTTGATTGTGAGTGTAACTTGCTTGGTATTGTGGTATGTTGGTTGTAGGTTCTGTATTTAGTGGTAGATAAGGCGGAAAGACGAGTGTGTAGCTTGTAGTGGCGGAAAACAAAAGGTATTTTCGGTTTATGTTCGGTTATGAGTTTTTGGACAGATTGTTGATGGTTTAGAGTTAGGTCATGAAATTTTATAGAGGTGTTAGATATATGAAAATATGAGTTCTGTGAAAATTTGGTAATTTTTGGATAAAGGATGAATATTTGGTGAATTTAATGTTCGGTTTTGGCCAAAAATGGTGAAAAATAGTTAAATATCATGAAAAATTCTGGAAAATTCCAAATAAGCTTTTTATAACATGTAAAAGTCACACACAAAATTTTAGGTCCGTTGGAGAAGTCTAAGTAGGCTTTTCGGTTAAACGAGTTCTAGGGTTTTCTAGCTCGGTTTTAGTGAAAATGGCATGTAAAAAGAAATTTTGGTTCTGGAAAAATTACAGGGGACTATGTGGATGTCAGGGGTCATCCTGGAAAAATTTGGGATTTTTCTAAGGTCGTTTGGTATTTACGACATATTTAGTGTTTAAATGGTGTTTAAAAATAGATAAATAAATTTTAGATATATAAATTAATTCTGGAAATATTTTTATAAAATTCCCCACTGTCAAAAAGTGATTTGTGCAAAATTTCAAGATCCGAGATTAAACGGATAATTATTTGTGCTAAAAAGAAAATAAAAACAAACTTTTAAAGCTTAAAACGCGTAAACCGGTAAAGTTCGCCTAAACGAGCTGACCGGTGTATAAAAACCCTAAAAATGGACTATTTTCATATAACTGAGAAAACAAGTAAAAATAAATCATCCGAAAATAATTCGGATGATTGAGTAATTTTATCCGATTTAACAGTTTCCGGTACACTAAAGACGGAAACGGGTTCCGCGGCCAATCGGGGCGTCTAAACCGAGCTCTAATTTCACAACTTTAATTAAATTATCAGTCAACAACTATTTTCGGGTCGTGTGTGACCAAACTCATTTTTGAAACGTAAAAACGGATGACCGTGCTAGGCACGCAAAACAAGGAAAACAAACTAATAGTAATTTTGACTATTGAACTCTAAACGATATCACAATCTGAGTTCCGGAGAAGTGTTTCTGGGTTAACATTGCCCCCAAAACGGGTACAGTACTGGGTTAACAGTGTCCCCAGATGTACCGGTTGATACGGTTAAAGATTATATAAACAATAATTGTATAATAACGATCGTAGGGATCATAATACAGATTGGACGTGTTAACTGATAATGATTGTTGTTACCTGCTTGCATGTGCTAAGGTGAGTTTCACGAGCCCCTTTTTCTGAATTGTTTTTAAATATTTTCTCGGGGCGGAAGCATGTTACTACTGAAATGTTTAAGTACATACTGAACGCATTGATTTGCGTGTATTTATATATACTTTATTGTACGGGAATCGTACGGAAAATGTACTAAGATGGTAATTGTCTGAGTTGCTAACATTGTAAGGCCCCGCAACACGAGTGATTAACTGAAAGCCGGTAGAGTGTGAATAGTACTATTGGTCTGACAAACCCAACTGGTCCGACATGGATTTGCTGATGTTTCCGAGCCAGTTGCACATGTCTATTTTGTTGTTATATATTTTTGCTATGTAATGTTAGGCATAGCTGTTTGGGGCAGGTCCGTGGACGGAGTATGCCACGGGGTTGTATGTTGATATTCAGAGGTTTCACTTATGGGCTCAGCATAATTACATCGATAATATTATATTATATTATGATACGGATTTATCATGGTTTACTCAAATTGTGAAACTCACCAACTATTCGTAGTTGACCCGTTTTCTCACATGCTTTTCAGGTACGATTAAGATGAAGTGATTGCTTACATGCTAAGTGCTTGATGTGTGTAAGATTTGCGTGCGAGATGTTATGATACATTATATTAAATAGAATTATGTATCGTATTGTATGATGTGTGTATCACCTAGACGGTAATGAAATATGAGATAATGTAATTTGAAGTATATTAATGTATTCAGTTTTCTTTATAAGCAATGTGGTTGATGTCAGAGCTGTCTGTTGCATCCCGTTTACGTTTCCGCTGCGGTTGCGGGGTGTTACAGAAGTTGGTATCAGAGCCATTGGTTATAAAGAATTAGGATGTCTTTAAAAGATACCTAAAATATAACCAGTAGCTCAAGTATGATAGGATCTGAATATCAACTAATAATTTATAGTGACGAGATCTGGATGAACTTGGATGGACAAGTGAGTTATTATGGTCCGGAACATAATAACAGACTTGTCCGCACGAGGGAATTCAGGGGAAGTCACGGGGAACATTAATAGGTAAAAATGGCAACATATGTGTAAAGTATATAATATTATTTATGCGTGCTAATGTGTGTATATATATATATGTACATATCTTTTGGGTACATGTATTGAGAAATCGGACCCGGATAAGGAACCGGGGGATGAAATAATAAAAGCACCGAGGATGCTGAAATTTCTAGAGCATTGATTGATGATAAGTCTGACTTATCGGCCCATAATTATGATAGTACCAAGTTAGATCTCCCGTTTGACATTAACCCGACATATCTAGTAACCGTCACTCCCAACCAAAATTTATAAATCCCTTACCCTACTAATACCGGTACCGTATATCCTAATAACCCCCTATGTTCACCCGAACCGCCGACCCTCACGTACGGACGGACCTGTACCTGAACCCATTCTTATTCCATTAAGGTAAAAAAAAAATAATAATAATAATAATAATAATAAATTTGATAATAAATGAGCAGATAAAAAAAATAATATATAGAAATATATATGTGTATTTCTCACTCTCAAACATATGAGACATACCACCTCCAGATCGAGAATTACCGATTTTAGCGAACCTAGAACGCCTGAGGACATTGACTGAGCAAGTGATAGAGTTTCCCATAATAGTAATTGATAATATTTGAAGGCAACATGGGTTGCGCGATTACCTTGAACCTTGCAACTCCCTATGTTATCCTTACATCCGCTAGATGCCTATACCCATGTATACTCGAATAGAATGATTACCCATACACAAAGAGGTGTTGGAATCATTATAGCATAGTTGGTTGTTCGTTCGTAGATGGTATACCGTGTATGCCGGATATACAAATAGACACGAATATTATAACTCCGTGGTACGTAATCGCTAGGTGCTCACGGTGAGCATGTATCGGTTATGCTGACATGCAGAAGGATATTGAAATCAAGCATATTAAACATTAATCTTTGTTGAGAAAGATCTATATGTCAGTTGGTGACAAGGGTTATGAAACATATTTAAACGTTAACCGACGTCAGGTTAAGTCCATATGTTATTATATTTGTGGGACATATATACTAGATACTGGTATGTGTAATATGTATGATAATATTTGGTGTGTATGTGTACCTGCTGTTATGATTGAGCTGGTAACGAGTTATACGGTGAGATTAGTATTGATTACTGCGTACGGGATGGGTACGGCAGAATGACATAAAAAGAGTAACTCCAATGATGGAGATTGATATGATTCAGTTGATTGCTCAAAGATAGCAGATGATGATACCGAATGTCGTATCATAGATCACTGTTAGTGTTGATGCAAATGTAATCGCAGAATTATAGATCGAGCAATCACATGAATATGAATATTTCAATTCTTAGTGGTATCACTAAGAGTGATAATGTCCCACCGAATACTATTATGACTACAAGTATTAGTTATAAACTAAACATGAATAGTAGTCGTAATGAATTAGATCCGGTATTAAGGATATGTTTGTTGGTTGTGTTAAGGAAATTATTAATAGTTTACTGATGGTAAAGGGAGGAATAGATTAGCGAGTGGATGGAAAAGATCGAAATGGTTAAGGATATTGGTAAGAGTCCAGAACATGGTGTAGTGAAATATGCTACAGATATGTTGGTAGATTATGTTGTATCGTGATGGAACACGATGGTACAAATTATAGTTAGAAAATTATTACTCAGATGATATGGCCAGAATTTAAAATTCTTGTGCTAGAGCACTTTTATTCGAGTAATTAAGTTCAGAGATTGGAAACTGAGCTATGAAAGATAGAAATGTTGCGTGCTGATCACTTAGAACGCGCTAATCGTTTGAAGGAATTGTCATGTCTGGTAACATGGCTAATTACTCCTGAAACTAAGTGAAGTGAGCGCTATATTGGGGAGTAACTCCATCGATAAGGAGCATAGTCAATCCTGTAAAATATACAACCTTTGGAAGGGTTTTGTCACAAGCCAGCATTGATATATTTGACTCTATGGGAAGCGGACTGGAAGGACGTTAGGTGAGACGTCGAGTGTTAAAGAAGAGAAATGATAAAGGTTTAGTGCAAGATAGGCTTTTGAATAAGTAGGTATGTCCTACAACCCAGAATTATACTAAGACTAGTTCTGGTGTGAAAACATGAACCGCATGAAGGGTCCTTCTCTAAATGTGGAGAATATGGTTATCGGCAGGAAGAAGAATGTCGAGCGATAGTAGGCCACAGGTGTGGTAAAGATGGACGTAATGCCCCAATTGTAGAACCAATTGAAGCCATGTGAACCGGCAACCCCAACCCATTCGTGTACAACCACTCCGAACCCAACAGCTTCAATAACAATCTATCCAAAGAAATCAAATTATGCCAAACAGTTGTACTTGCTATGAATGTGGCAGTACAGAACGTTTCAAAGAGAAATTGCCCAAAGTTGAACCAAGGTGTCGTTGGAAGACGAACCTCATGACAAGCATCAACCTCTGATCTAGCAAGGAGCCGTGCTTTTGTGAGTAATTCGAATAAAGCACGTCATGATCCCAAGGTGGTATTAAGTATGTTGTAGTTTTAAATCAATAGGCTTCAGTGATATTTTTACGGTCGCCGATAGAAGTTAGTTCCTGTTAACCTCCTACCATTTGGAAAGATACCGATTAGTGAAACTATAGAACCCTATACCGTAGTCGCTAACGGTAAAACCATGATAGTTAATCAGATAGTTCGGAATTGCCCTTTTATTCTGAACGATCAATCCTTCCTGATTGACCTATTACCGGTAGAATTAGGTAGTTTTGACGTGATAGTGGGAATGGATTGGTTAGCACGTAACAAAGTGGAAATAAACTGTGAAAAGAAAATCGTCAAGATCCGGGTGTCGAATGACGAAGAGGTGTTAGTGCAAGGAGAGAAGTCGGGCACAATGACCCCATTTATATCCCACCTCAAGGTGTTAAAATATTTACGCCAGGGATGCGTGGCGTATCTAGCGAGCTTGATGGCCACAGATTCTGAGGAGAAACGGGTGGAAGATATCCCGGTGGTACGCGAATTTCTACAAGTTTTCCCAGAAGAACTTCCTGGATTACCGACAACCCGACAGGTCGAATTCAGAATCAATTTAATACCTCAAACTGGCCCTGTTGCTAAAGCACCCTACCGACTTGCACCGTCCGAGATGCAAGAATTATCCAATCAGTTGCAAGAATTGTTGGATAAAGGATTTATACGTCCTAGTCATCCCCGTGGGGTGCACCTGTATTATTCGTGAAAAAGAAGGACGAGAGCCTTAGAATGTGCATTGATTACAGGGAGTTGAACAAGTTAACAAACAAAAAAAAAATAGGTACCCTCTTCCCCGATTTGATGATCTGTTTGACCAGCTGCCAGGTGCGAGCTATTTCTCAAAAATCGATCTTAGATCGGGATGCCATCAGGTTAGAATTCAGGAAGAAGATATCCCAAAAACCGCATTCCGGACTCGCTACGGCCATTACGAGTTCTTAGTTATGCCTTTCGGACTAACAAATGCGCAGGCAGTGTTCATGGAACTCATGAATCGAGCCTGTAAACCCTACCTCGACAAATTCGTCATCGTGTTTATTGACGATATTTTGATCTACTCGAAAGGTAAAGAAGAGCACCAGCGACACTTAAGAATAATTTTAGAGCTTCTGAATCAGGAGAAGTTGTATGCAAAATTCTCCAACTGTAACTTCTGGTTACAAGAAGTGCAATTCCTCGGTCACGTTGTAAACCATCAAGGAATACACGTTGATCCGAGTAAGATAAAAACCCTTAAAATTGGCAGTCACCCAAGGCGCCAGAGGAGATGCGCCAATTTTTAGGACTAGCCGGAGACTATCAGCGGGTTATTGAAGAATTTTTAGCATTACCCAACTCATAATCCTTTGTACGACGCAAATGTACAAAATTTATAGATGATAAGAGACCGTTGTCTCATATTCAACGAAGATGGTTCGAGTTGTTAAGCGATTATGACTGTGACATCCGTTATCACCCCGGCAAGGCTAACGTCTTAGCCGATGCCTTGAGTAGGAAAGATCGGGTTAAGCCACTGCGAGTGCGAGCGCTGGGGATGATAGTCCAGTCGAACCTTTCGGACCTGATTCGAGTCGCTCAACGTGACGCGTTGAAAGAGGAACAATTGGAAAAGGAGGGACTTTACGGCAATGAGAAGAATTTCGAACAGCGCGTGGACCAAATTCTCTATTTCAAAAATCCGGTTTGGATCCCGACCCTCCATGACCTTCGTGATTTAATCATGGACGAAGCGCATACATCGAAATATTCCATACATCCGGGATCGGATTGGACTATTGATGATCCGAATATCTGAAAGGATTTTATTAATGGCCGAGTTTGGAGAAAGATATGGTTACGTATGTTGGTGAATATTTAAGTTATGCAAGAGATAAGGCTGCACACCGAAAACCCTAGGGAACGCCACAACGACAGAAAATTCGACAATGATAGTGGGAATAAATTACAATGGATTTCGGGACACAAATTCCCAAGATATATCAAAGGCATGATGAAAATTGGGTAATCGGATATCGATTAACCAATCCTCGCATTTCATCCCAATCCATGATGATTACCACAATGAATTCTCGCCCAAATTCATGATGATGAAATGGTATCTCGTCGTGGAGTACCATTTTCAATTATCTCAGATCGAAATAGTATCCTACTTCCATTATTGGAAGGCGGGGAAGGAAGCATCGAGAGTTTGAAGCTTTCTATGGGTGAAGTAATTATCACCAATTTGTTAAATTGAAAATGGGCATCACTCAAGCCATAAGATTTGAATTGATTCGAGAAACAGCCAATCGGATTTATAATATTTAAGATAAGTTGAAAGCAGCGCGAGATTGGCAAAGGATTTATGCCAACATTCAAAGGAAACCATTGTCACCGGAAAGAGGTGACAAGGCATTTTTAAGGCATCACCTCCGAGAGGTGATATGAGGTTTGGCAAAACCGAAAATAGCTCTTTAATATATTGGACCTCATGAGACTATCTCCATGATTGGTCATTTAGTTTATCGATTAAAGTACTCCAGGGGCTAAGTACTATACATGACGTTTTGCCATGTACACGGATTGAAAAGTACCTAAGCGATGAGGCAACGAAAGTACCAGTAATGGAGGTACTCATAGAAGACGTGCTTGATACCAGAAATAATTCCGTAGAGATAGTAGACGGGAAAACTAAACAGTTTGGACACACCAAGCTTTATTGATTAAGATTAAGTGGAATTCACAGCGAGGACCAGATTATACCTGGTAACGCGAGGGTGAATTCTGAAGGAAAAACCCCCACCTTTCTCTCGGAAGGGGATAGTGGGCGTATAAAATTTCGAGGACGAAATTTCTTAACGGGGGGAGAATGTAACGACTCCGACGAAACCAGTTATACCCTAACCGGTAGACAATAGTTAGACATAGTAATTATACGAGAATACATGGTTCACTGTATTGATTGTACGTGAATATATAACTTATCGTATTGAACATGCGATTAATCGATCGATAGTTATTGAAACACGAACGAATCGAGGGTTCAATTATAGACGATATCTATAATATTTAGTGATTTTACGAAGTATTAAAGCTTCGGGATAAGTGAATTAAAGCACAGAAAAAGAATTTTCGATTTAATGGTAAGTCGGTACATTAAACGAAACCTTCAATACCAAACCGAGCAAGAGACGATCGATCAAGCCAAAAAAGATGCGCAATTATTAATAATATGATGTTTTAAGTTAATAAATGTCATGGTTTAAGTTTCTAAAGTTTGTAAATCGGTTTTAAGCCGAAAATGACCGTTTTAGCCTCGTTTTAAGCCGAATTAAACATTTAACCGAAAAACGAACTGAA
Organism: Bidens hawaiensis; assembly: GCF_021521415.1. Lineage (NCBI taxonomy): Eukaryota > Viridiplantae > Streptophyta > Magnoliopsida > Asterales > Asteraceae > Bidens > Bidens hawaiensis. The sequence goes on along the minus strand of NW_027505883.1, from coordinate 114,734 downwards.
CCAGATTATCCAAAACATTATCCAGATTTCAGAAATCCAAACATGTGGCTAGAAATGGAGAGGTGGGTCCCACCCCACCCCACTTGAGTTCCGATCGGACCATAAGGGTTTATACCCTTCCTTTATTTTTTTTTAAAAACAAACATCTCCAAGTTTTTCAATTCTCTCCACATTTCCACTCAAAAACCCGAGTTTGTAGCAAGAAAAGTAAGGTAAAAATCGAGTTATTTACGTTTCCATCTTCGTTTCTTGAGTTTATTTGCAAGAAAATGAGGTTTCAAGTGAAAAAGGGTGAAAACCCGAGATGAAAACCGATTCTTGCATGATCAAGTGATGTATACGGGTTATACAAGGGATCTTGGTCCAAGAAAGGAGTTAAACGAACCAAAAACGAATTTTTACGGTTTAAACTTTAGTTTTGAAACAATAACCGAAACTATAGTGTAAGAGGCTTGATTGTGAGTGTAACTTGCTTGGTATTGTGGTATGTGGTTGTAGGTTCTGTATTTAGTGGTAGATAAGGCGGAAAGACGAGTGTGTAGCTTGTAGTGGCGGAAAACAAAAGGTATTTTCGGTTTATGTTCGGTTATGAGTTTTTGGACAGATTGTTGATGGTTTAGAGTTAGGTCATGAAATTTTACAGAGGTGTTAGATATATTAAAATATGAGTTCTGTGAAAATTTGGTAATTTTTGGATAAAGGTTGAATATTTGGTGAATTTAATGCTCGGCTTTGGCCAAAAATGGTGAAAAATAGTTAAATATCATGAAATATTCTGCAAAATTCCAGATAAGCTTTTTATAACATGTAAAAGTCACACACAAAATTTTAGGTCCGTTGGAGAAGTCTAAGTTGGCTTTTCGGTAAAACGAGTTCTAGGGTTTTATAGCTTGCTTTTAGTGAAAATGGCATGTAAAAAGAGATTTTGGTTCTGAAAAAATTACAGGGGACTATGTGGTTGGCAGGGGTCATCCAGGAAAAATTTGGGAATTTTCTAAGGTCGTTTGGTATTTACGACATATTTAGTGTTTAAATGGTGTTTAAAAATAGATAAATAAATTTTAGATATAAAAATTAGTTCTGGAAATATTTTTATAAAATTCCCTACTGTCAAAAAGTGATTTGTGCAAAATTTCAAGATCCGAGATTAAACGGATAATTATTTGTGCTAAAAAGAAAATAAAAACAAACTTTTAAAGCTTAAAACGCGTAAACCGGTAAAGTTCGCCTAAACGAGCTGACCGGTGTATAAAAACCCTAAAAATGGACTATTTTCATATAACTGATAAAACAAGTAAAAATAAATCATCCGAAAATAATTCGGAGGATTGAGTAATTTTATCCGATTTAACAGTTTCCGGTACACTAAAGACGGAAACGGGTTCCGCGGCCAATCGGGGCGTCTAAACCGAGCTCTAATTTCACAACTTTATTTAAATTATCAGTCAACAACTATTTTCGGGTCGTGTGTGACCAAACTCATTTTTGAAACGTAAAAACGGATGACCGTGCTAGGCACGCAAAACAAGGAAAACAAACTAATAGTAATTTTGACTATTGAACTCTAAACGATATCACAATCTGAGTCCGGAGAAGTGTTTCTGGGTTAACATTGCCCCCGGAACGGGTACAGTACTGGGTTAACAGTGTCCCTAGATGTACCGGTTGATACGGTTAAAGATTATATAAACAATAATTGTATAATAACGATCGTAGGGATCATAATACAGATTGGACGTGTTAACTGATAATGATTGTTGTTACCTGCTTGCATGTGCTAAGGTGAGTTTCACGAGCCCCTTTTTCTGAATTGTTTTTAAATATTTTCTCGGGGCGGAAGCATGTTACTACTGAAATGTTTAAGTACATACTGAACGCATGTATTTGCGTGTATTTATATATACTTTATTGTACGGGAATCGTACGGAAAATGTACTAAGATGGTAATTGTCTGAGTTGCTAACATTGTAAGGCCCCGCAACACGAGTGATTAACTGAAAGCCGGTAGAGTGTAAATAGTAATATTGGTCTGACAAACCCAACTGGTCCGGCATGGATTTGCTGATGTTTCCCAGCCAGTTGCACATGTCTATTTTGTTGTTATATATTTTTGCTATGTAATGTTAGGCATAGCGGTTTGGGGCAGGTCCGTGGGCGGAGTATGCCACGGGGTTGTATGTGGATAGTCAGAGGTTTCACTTGTGGGCTCAGCATAATTACATCGATAATATTATATTATGATACGGATTTATCATGGTTTACTCAAATTGTGAAACTCACCAACTATTCGTAGTTGACCCGTTTTCTCACATGCTTTTCAGGTACGATTAAGATGAAGTGATTGCTTACATGCCAAGTGCTTGATGTGTGTAAGATTTGCGTGCGAGATGTTAGGATACATTATATTAAATAGAATTATGTATTTTATTGTATGATGTGTGTATCACCTAGACGGTAATGAAATATGAGATAATGTAATTTGAAGTATATTAATGTATTCAGTTTTCTTTATAAGCAATGTGGTTGATATCAGAGGTGTCTGTTGCATCCCGTTTACGTTTCCGCTGCGGTTGCGGGGTGTTACACAACGTAAGAAAACAATTACGTCCCCAAAGATGTCTCGTCCCACAAAATCGTCTTGAAAAAATGCACAGATATTTTGCTTTTTTTTGTAAGGTAATTCAGCAACGACATGTTCCTCTTGAACTTGTGGTGCATCTTGAAGTTCAGGTGCCTCTTGTACTACCAGGTATTCTGAAGCAGGTGCATCGAAAATATTTTCATCTGCCATATCTGTGAAAACCCGAGCATTAGTAAAGACGAACATCATATATTAAACCTTTTTTCACCAACACTTAGTGAAAATATGCATTCTTTTTAAACTTATGCATCTTATCCGTAATCCATTCATTATGTGATCAATGAAGAATAAGTCCATTCACTATATAAAAACAAAACGAATGATCTCCTTCGTCAACTTAATAAATGATCTTAACGAATGTACTGATTTGTTAACGAGTGATTTGATTCGTTAATAATAACGAATGAGCTTATTCGTTACAGATTATATACGAATGAATACTTATTCGCTACACTAACGTTCTTATTCGTTAACAAAACAAATGATTGATCTCATTCGGCCACTTTATACACGAATAGGACTCCAGTTCGTTATTCTTAACGAATCTGAACATTCAATGTATGTTAATTCGAATTACAAAAGGTTAGTCTAAATTGAATTTATAGATACAATCAATAGGTAATGCAAAACCTCGATCTGGCATAAACCAACATGAATTATTTGCAAACGGATATCATTAGACTCGTAAGAGCATCGGAAATCAACCCTAATCAACAAATAGATCAAACAATGATGATTAAATGGTTAATTTTATTAACCAAAAACGACGAAAATGATATCGTTGAACTCGTCTATACCTTTGGAACACAAATTGGTCAACAAAACAGAGTTTGGTGATGGTCAAAATTTCTGGAAATTTTGTGAGAGTAACTTTTAGTAATTTAGGAATATTGAGGAAGACGAATGAATTCCATTCATCTTCATCTGGGTTTATATATTATAATTTTTTCATTAAACCCATGTACACGAATAGTTTGATTCGTTAGTTATGAACTAACGAATGACCATTTAATCGTGTATTCATTAGATAAAGAAAATTTGTCGGTCCTCTATAACGATCACAACACACATGTCGCACCCCACACCGTAAGGTGTTGACAAGACAGGTTAATGACTTGCTATTTTGGGTTAATACAATATCGTGTTAACGACGGAATCACTAACACAATACAAGTTGCTTTAAAATACTAAAGTAAACAAACACATAATGTCACAATCAAAGTAATAAAAATATTAATATAAATGAGATTAATATAAATGAGATTCAATCAGGGTTTCAGAAAGGGAATGTTTTTGTCAGGACGTATTAAAGAACAGCCGTCACAATCAAAGTTAGGAATAATATTAGGTTGTCTTAATCGTATCTCTCGTCTCCCTTTTTAGGCGTGCTCTAATTATTCTATTTATAGACCTACCTGACATCTGTCATTCCTTGTAGAAACCCTAATTAACAATACATATTTAGTAAATCAAATTACAAAAGATTCTAGGTGTAAAACAGGTCTTTAGGTAAACTTTGTAGCTTTTGTCTTTTTCGGGCAGACCTGGTAACCAAAGTGTGCTGGGGAACAGTTCTCTAGTTAGACTTTACTTAGAATATTTTCCTTAGAAAATATTCACCTAGCAGACTTCAATTTCTTGACCATAGCAAAATTTGCCCGATGTGGTCCTACGAGTAAACTTTTCCTTCATAGATCCCTTCAACTCAATGTTAATGAATAACTAATTGAACAAACTAATGTGTGCTGGTAACACAGTAGCTTGCTCGGAGTTGAACCTTACCTGGCAAAGTCCTTAAGATGATTCCTTATCAACTTTCTTTAAGCATACTCGGACCACTATTTATTATTGAATAACCTTCCTAGATCTTCCGAAATACTTGGTTTCTTTAGCTTGGTTTAGCCAAGAGCTTGCTCGGAAGAAAACCTCGCTTGGATTTGAAAAACAACTTTGCTAGAAAATGTGCACCCTTCTCGGATTGACACTTAAGAAGACTTCAAAAAGATAACCTTGCCCGAAAGGCAAAATACTTTGCTAGGCTAAGTAAAAGCTTGCTCGGAGGCCTAAGTGTGCCGGGTGTCCATAATTATCCATTTTCAGGGAGGTTGAGAATATTCCAATTTTCCTTAAGCCTTCTTTTATCATCGCAACAAAATTAACAAATTGATCCCTAAATTATTATCAAAATGAAAAGATCTTTATTATTTATTCATTTGATATCTCAATCATAGCGAATAATGTCATTTGTTATCAGACCAGCGGAAGCGAATGAAGTAATAACAAATTGTCAAATTCATTAACAATTTCACAACGAATGACCATCATTAACAATTGTCAAATTATCATTACAACAGTGTAACTAATGGAGGGAAAAAAATAAAAATGGATAATAATGGAAAAACAATTTACCATGTTACCATTTCAAAAATTAAATGTGTATCAAAAATCAAGTTTTGATAACCTTTTTTCTTAAAACTTTTACCAGAATAAAATATTTTTTATTTTTGAATATTTTCGAATGAAAAACATTTAAGACTAAGATGAATATGAAATCTAATATACGAAAGCAATGCATATTTTTGTGAGTCAAGCAGTGAATCTGATTGATCAAGAAATCCTCTATGGAAGTTTTATTCTTTGGCATTATTATGAATGACGTTAATTCGGTCATTGATGTTTTTGTTTACTTAAATCTTATAACAAACTTTCAAGTATCTTTGTGATATGTTTAAGATTCAACTAAGGCACAAGATATCAGAAACTATCAGCCTCAAATCTAAGTTCGGGCTTAATTTGACTTTTACCATGTCACCGTAACTTGACTTAAAACACTATGCCTAATGATCAAAATATAAGATTTTTTAGTATTTGAACAATCTAAGCAAATAAAATCCACTACAATGTATGCCCCCGTTATAAAGCAACTCACCAAGTTTCCTTTACTGTGAATGAGTATGCAGAGTTCATGTATATGGCTTACAGACATTGTATCCTCTGGGGTCCGTTTCTTATCGGTATTAAGATGCTAGCAAGGGAGGAACAATGTATGACTAACAACATGTTTGATCAAGTTAGTAGTGAATTTGTACGAAGTACAGGAGTGATCAAGTTTATTGACTTATAAGGGTTCGCTCTTAAAGAATGTAAATATTCATATTAAGAATACACAGATAATAAACCGCTTAAAGACTCACAATGTCCTGAAACCTTGGGCAGCCCATCAATACAAGATTTGAGGAAATAAGACCACTCACCATTAAAGTGTTAACCTAATCTAGACACTTTTATTTAGATTTTTTGATTTTTGGTGATCAAACAGACATAAGGCTTGAGTATGACAGCCTATTACATTCCTGCCTTCGTTACTAAGACTTTTGGAAGAGACTAACACTTCTTTCAATTTGGAAATTTTATGTTCATATCACATACTATAACTTAGTTGTTTGTTTAAGATCTACCTATGCACCAATGCAGTTAAGAACTAAGTCTTTTAAGTCTAGTCCTTTAAGCTTATTTTTATACTGAAATTTCAGAATAAAATAATCAATGTACTATCATAATCTCTTTTTGCGTCAAAACTTATTTTTAGGAGCACAATTTATAATGTTTATGTAATTTTGAAATATTTGAATGTTTTAGGATTTTCCTATACAAAATGGAAGCACAATATTTTTGTATCTTCCATTTTTCCCCAAAAACCAAAATATTAAATAAATAAAAACAAAACTAAAACTTTACGAACAAAAGAAAAATGACTATCTCAGCTTAGAGGTATCAGCACAAGATTTAAACCGTTTAAACCAACAAAAAATTTAAATCTTGTTTTATCAAATGCTTTGGTAAAAAGGTCTTCCTTCTGACAATTTTTGTGCACCTTCTCGGTGTCAATTAATTTCTTTCCATAGAACTCACGTATAAAATGATAACGAATATCAATATGTTTCGTTTTAGAGTGGTGCACGGGGTTTTTCGTGATACAAATAACAACAACGTTATCAATAACAATGAGAGTAGTAAGAAACTTCAAACTGTAATCCTGCAAGTGTTACTGATCCATAAAACCTGTGAGCAGCAACTCGAGGCTGCCACATATTCAGCTTCTACGGTTAAAGTGGAGACCAATGTCTGCTTCTTAAATTGCTAGGAAACAAGCCGACTTCCTAAAATTTGACAACCCGCTGTAGTGGACCTAAAGTTGATCTTGCATCCTCCATAATATGAATATGAATCTGAAGTTAACTTGAAGTTGATGAATGCATATCAGCATACGCACATAAACCGTTATCATCATTTGCATTAGCTATCTTATGTCGTGTACGAACACCTATATCAAGATCACCAATGATGTTGTCCCGAGGATGATACATGTGAATTCGAAGTGTCGACCTTTCAGGAACAACAACATCATCACTTAAATTAGCCTGATTCTCTTCAGCGGCTATATCTTCCACAGTATGAGACAATTTCCCAGCAACTACGTTAGTAACTTCGGGATTCTCAACAAATGGAGCAGAAGAATAATCTACAAAAAGACCGTCATCCAAAGAAACAAAAACATCATCAGATGTTTTAGGATGATCAAGGTCAGCAGTATCATCATAACTTGAAGATCTTGGCATGGAAAACATTTGATCTTCCAAATAAGCACGCACCAAGTTTTCATTTGGTTCTTTAATTAAAGAAGTAAAGAATTAAATAATCCCTCATAATCAAACATCCAACCAGGATCATTGCTAATAGGAAGTGTAGTGTAGCTTTAACAGTCGACATGGTACAACTCTTCTACACAACTCGAAGACAATTTAAAGACTTGTTTCTTAGGTGTTACATAACCCAGAAAATCACCCTGAATAGCTTTCACCTCGAATTTACCCTCGTCACGTTTTAACATCGTGCAAGGGCACCCGAAAGATTCAAGGAACTTTAAATTTGGTTTGCGGTTTTTGAGAGCTCATAACTTGTCTTTTGTAGCTTCTTAACAGTTAGAACACGATTAAGCGTGTAGCAAGCAATATTCACAGCTTCGTTCCACAATTGAAAATGAAACTTATTGCTTCAATCATAGTTCACGCTACTTCAATCAATGCTTGGTTCTTCTATTCAACAACTTTGTTTTCCCATGGTACATAAGGATCACTAAATTCTTGATGTATAACTTTCTGAATACAGAAAAAGTCCGATACAGTGTTTTTGAACTCCGTACTATTGTCACTTCTAATGCGTCTAACTTTATGTTTGCAAAGTGATTCTATCTTGGTGAATAAATTTTGCACAAGAACCAGTGTCTGATCTTTAGAACTCAAAAACTACACCCACGAGTACCTCGAATAGTCATCAGTCATAACTAAATAATACAAGTCTCCACCAATACTCGCTCGATTCACATGATCAAACAAATCCATATGATTTCGTTCAAGTGGAGTATCAATGGAATTAAATAACTTCGTCGGGTGCGACTTCTTCTTCTATTTTCCCTTCTTGCATGCAACACAATGATCGGATAACTTGAAATGCTTTAGTGAAACTCATTCCACTAAATTATTAGCCATCATATGGTTCATCTTTCTGACATGAATATGACGCATACACATGTGCCACAAAATCGAGTCTTTCTTATTGCTTTAGAGATAAAACACGTTTCCACAGAAGTTGAAGACGATACTTTAGTACTAGTGTTAAGTACAAAAATATCATTCGACTTAGAAGATCGCATAACAACCATGTCTTCTGTAATGACATAACCTAGGTTGCGTATTATGCACTCCTTTTCGGTAAACACGGTGGTATAATTTTTGTCACAAATTTGAGAAACACTCAACAAATTGTGATCCACTTGTCACAACAATTTACTCTTTCAAACGTGATACAACCGATTGACACATTTCCTTCCTTGGTTATCATACCCCCTTGAATATTCTTCACATTAGTTAGAAGATTAATGTTTCCAGTGATGTGACGAGAGTATTCACTATCCCTAATCCAGTTTTATCTTGATGTAGTCTTGGATAAACTCTGAAAATTTCAAAAAACACAATTAGACCAAATAGGCAGCCCATTCCTCAGTCTTGGGCACCTCTTTCTTTTCATCAAAAAAGTTAATCACTTTAGACTCCAATTGTGATCTATGCACTTGTGAATAAGTCACAGCTCTCTTCGACTTTCGTCTATGATATGCATCTTTTATAACAGTTGTGTCAATGTTTTTGCAAAGTGGTTGAGAAGGCACAAACACTTTGGGTTTTATCTTAACAATGTTATCATTTACATGAACCACCTTGGGCTGTTAATTGGTGACAGGCTTTACATTCTTAAGTTTCCTAGTTTCACAATTTCTAACAACGTGACCATGTTCGCCACACAAGAAACAAGTTCTCATATCCACGAGCGCAGTTGTTGTTTAACGGTTGATTGTGAAACATTGGATTGACAAGATTCAGTTGAAACTTTAACATTATCCAAATCGTTAAAACACACAGCCTTTTTCTTTTTGTAAAAATCCAAATTTGAACAGTTCAAGAAACTTTGTAAAGTGTCAGTTCCCGTAGAACTAACAAACTTCATAGGTTTAATATCAGGCCTGGTTAACAATTTGGATCTTGCAAAAGCTTTCTCAAGATCACGTAAACTTGAAGTATCGTTCTAAAAGACACTTTTGATCAGTTCTGGATTAATCAAGTGTAAAGGAATGTTTTTCTCCTCAAAAACGTTGTTTACACCTTTTAATTTAAACACACGTCCTGTGTTTGCATCACCAACTGAAGGATTAATGAATTTCAGTAAATCTTCATTAGAAATTGTGGGTTTTTTCAGATTTCTTGATTTTAATTTTTGAGTTGTTGTTCTTAGATGTATTTGAACCATACATTGCTTCCTCAATTTCATGAGGTTCATCTAAGATGTGATTAGAATATGGAATATTCATTTATTTATGTATGTTTTGTGGTTCAAACACGTCCTCGATCACAATCTCTTCAACAGTTTCAACAAACACCTTGTTACTTTGAATGTGAGATCCTTTAGAGGGTGAAGAATAAGTTGGTTTTTCTTGAGTAATTTGTGTATGTTCTTCAGCATTAAAGACTGATTCACTTTCAGAAGTTTTAACAACATTTTCTTCTTTCCCAGATAATGGGTTGTTTGAATAGTTATTAGAGAATAGTGGAGGCACCTCTACAAATCCTAAACCTGTTTTCGATCCTTTTTGTTTACCCGAAACCCCAATTATTTCGTTTAAAAGAAAGGATGAATTTCGAACTTTCCCAACTTAATCTTTAACTTGAGGATTTCATTTTCATGTTCAGTGATTTTGGTTCTCAACTTGAGAATCTCTTTAAATTTTTTGTCAACAATATCATTTTCCCTGAAAGTTCTTCTTTCTATTCATGATTATTATTTGACAATCCTTCAATTTTTTCTTTTGATTTCTTTCCTAGGTCTGAGGATTGTCTATAGTTATCATGAACTATTGCTAGTTCTTTTAGTAATGTTTTGTTTTGAGCATGAATTAAGTAAACCTTTGACTTTAATTCCTCACAAACATTACATGAAACATTTTCATTTAACTTGATTGATTTATCTAATATGTTTTTAGAAATACTTCAAGTAGAGCTAGGAGTAACCTCATCAATGTTGGTCATAAATGCAAAAGAACTTGGTTGAATGTTGCTTGAGACATCAGAATCAGATTACGTCTCTGATACACTCTTTGTAGCTAATCATTCACCTCGAGCATCTTGAAAGTTATCAACTGATTTAGACAAAGCAAGGTTTTCTTGATTGCCATTATCATTACCAACAACCTTTGATTCCAATCAATTCCATCAGCAGTGAGCAATGCTTGTGATCCAGTAGGTTTCACAGAATCACCACCAGAAGTCTTTTTGTTTGATTCATCAAACCTCTTTCCTGTACTTCTGTCTTGATTATGGGGTTTTGTATATTCCTTATTTGGCTTGCCACACTCTTTGGCGAAGTGACCAATGTTCTTGACAATTGTAGCATCTCACCTTCAACCTATCAAATCCAACCCTCTTGTTCAGAGTTGATAAGTATTTTCCTATTATCTACATAGACCTCTTGACTCGTCTGACTATCATGGTCATATTCCACTTTTAGTCAATGAGCTCCAAATCATCTGGATCAATCTGGTCATAATCTTCATCAGTGAGCTTATTCGTGGCAATTTTACCGCTTACCAAATACTCATACGAACTCATAAAAGAACTATGGAAAGAAAAGTGTTGTTCTGCTTCTTTCTTGTTAACGTTTTGTGGTTGAGCTAAAGCAATACAAACACCAGGAAATGAAGTATTTGACCCGCCAGAATTGTTGTTTGATCTGGAAGCCATAAAACAAACATTTGGCATTTGTTCATTGAATGATGATGGCATTTCTTGAGATGTTTGAGATAGGAAATCATTGATTAGAGCTGTGGTCCTGCTTAATGATAGAGATCCCTGATACAATGTCGGATCTTGGTTATCTTTTGACGACTTTTAACATCTCATGTCATACTCCCTCACTTCGATTTCTGCATGAATTTCATTTCTGACTGATCTTCATTGTTGAAATAATTATTTTCGTTCAACACAAGTAGAAAGGGAGGATAAGAATTCGACAATGCATTCTTGACAGTATCAGTTAGACATGATTGAGATAGTTCAATCTTTTGCTTATTCATTTTAGCAATCAAATGATTTGACATGGTCAACATCTCTTCAACCGTCTCCCCCTTCAACAAACAAAAATTTCTAAACTCAAACTTTAGCATCAACTTATTACTTTCTTGTGTATTACCCATGCTTCTCATTCTAATATGTTGAAATATAGAAGCACATATATTAATACTTTCCACCTGGTGGAAGGTATTATCTTCTAAGGTCATGGTCAAAGTAGAGTATGCTTTGGTAAAAATTTCTATAGTCCTTTTCTATTCTTGAGTATAAGAAGTATAAGGCTTTCCCTCATAACTTGTACTTGAATCACCAATCATCGTATGGGTATAAACCTCATCAAGACATCTAGAGCAATCAGGATGCACGAATCCTAGATGTGCTCTGAATCTTGGTTCCCACTTAGCAAAATCACTAAATTTCATAAGCCGGTGACATTTAGATTATGAACCGATTTTTGCATCTAGGTGGAGCATTTGTTGCATCATCATATTATGAGGTGCTAACTCGTAATAGTTAGCATTAATCTAAAATATGTGCTCAAAGACACAAATATTCAAAGTTCTGGGTATAAAATATCCAACTTATAAACTTACGAGTTAAAAGTGTAAATTCCGTAATGAATGGTGAATAGTCTCTGATGAATTGGATAATATTATGATTAAGATTGTGGGTGGTTATGGTTACGAATGATATCATGAATTGTGTAACGAATATTACTAAAACTATAATGAATAGCTATAGCAAATGGTAAATTTATAAGTAACGAATGATTCCTATTTAAACAAATAATCCAATGAAGAATGGAGTAACGAATGACTAGTTAATCAAACTAATCAGCAACCAAAAGATCAAACAAATATCTTAGGGAATAGGTATGTTGATAGCGAATGAGTATCACGAATCACTAATTGCGAACAACCCCTGGCCATCATGAACCACTAATTGCCACACAAACGAGTCCAAAATCCACCAAAATCGGTCCAGTAACACTCTATTCCCGCCAATAAAATTTAACACTCCAATTCCATAGAAATGAACCTCAACTAACCAATTAACCAGTACCGAAGTTTATACATCTGATTACGAACCTAATAACAATCAATATGACAATAATTATCCACCAGATACTGGTTATTGAATCAAAATCAATCTAAAAAGTTTCAGATGCTAAACAAGTACAATTAACACATGAATTTGCTTCAATTCATATCACTTATAACCTCATCATGTTGGTCATACACGCAAAGAACAAGGTTGAGTGTTGCTTGAGACATCTAAATCAGATTAAGTATCTGATTAACTCTCGGTAGCTAATTCTTCAATTCGAGCATGTTGAAAATTATCAACATATTCTGACAAAGAAAGGTTTGTTTAATTACCATTATCATTACCCAAAAACCTTTTATTCCAATTAATTCCATCAACAGTGAGCAATGCTTTTGAACTAGTAGGTTTGATAGAATCACTCCAGAAGTCTTTTCCTTTGAGTCATTAAACTTGTTTCATGCACTTCTGTAACACTCGTCAATTTTAGGTTAACTCTGTTAATCCGAACACCGTTAATTCAAACTCAAGATCACACGAACTATGTCATTCCAGATAACGCATATATCGTTACATTCAATTAGGGTTTAAATGATGCATGACAATCATTACACAAGTAGTCTTACGGAGTTTCATCGAAACACACACAAGTCGACTCAAACCGTTGGTGAACAAACAATATATAATATAAACAAGTGTTTGGTATAAATACGTGTTATGTTTATATATGACTGTGTGCTTGTCATAAACTAGTTATGCTAGAATTAAGTTAACTTGAAGTTTAGGGTGCAATTTATAACATGTGTTATAATTAGAAATATATAAACAACATAATCATCCATCCCTAATCCCTCTCTCCCTCCCCCCCCTTTGCATAGGCAGCCCCTCTTCCCCCTCCCCTCTCTTGTTCGACCAAAACCACAAGCACACACCCATACATACAAGGTGTTACAAGTTGTTTTGAAGATCCAAGATGCTAACTAGGTAAATTAAACACGGTATCAAATCTATTCTGTAAATTAATTGCATGATTAAATATGATGATAATAAACCCTAATTGTTAAACATGTTGATTATTGATATCCTAGGGTTGTATGCATGATTGTTAGTTCATAGGTTAATAGTTGTTGAGTTTTTGATGTAAACTGATGCTGCACAGATTCTTAATTTCATGTTTTAAATGACTGTAACTCGTTGTTAATGTTGTATTTGGAAGTGATTATTGACTCCAAGACGTAGTAGGTCGAGTCTAGTGTCTAAAGAGTCTGAGTTTGTAATTTTTGGACTTGTGAAAGTTAGTTTTTAGTAATTTACAAATCTGTTGTAGAAGTCTGATTCGGGAAGCCTGATGGTAGGATGTTTTGTAATTAGTATATCTCATAAACGACAAGAACAAATGGGTTGGTTCCACTTCTGAAAGTTAACAATTTGAGTTATGAACCTGACCCAATTGGTCTTGCATTAATTGGATTAGCCATGTAACATGAATAACAAATAAAGTTCCATTGCGCATGATATTGACTGCTGTGTGTTAACTGTATTGTTTTGATCATTGTGAGAAAACCATATGTGATAAAAATATAATAAAAATATTTCTAGAAACCTAACTAACGTTTGCTTCTGTGATGATTTGTTGTGATTTTATTGACTTGTTATGATCTGTTAAATATAGTGATTTTGTCGGGTTAATATCTGCCTTGATTAATTAGCTGCTGAATTATTTAAGATAACATGAAAAGTGTATTGTTGATGGATGTTTGCTATGTGTTTGACCTATTTGGCCGTGTGGGAGATAGTTTACTAGGACTGTACAATGGTAACACTTAGTACTTAATATTTCTTAACACACATAACTAATCACCAACGTGTTTTTCGAGTCACACATGTTTCACAAAGGAACACGAACACGTCTCATGCATAAGTTTTATGTATCGAGTCTAGGGACTTACTCGTAGTAAAAATATTTAGAAAATCTCGTTTTGTTTTTAGAACACTAGTGAGGATTTTCGGTGACACACACTTTTCTCGGATCTTTTGTTATCTTCGCAAACAGTGAGTTTCACGGCCTCTTTTACTATTTTTAACGCTTTTATTAGGGGGAGATAACATACTCCAACGATGTATATTTTGTTATTCTATATATATCACTTGTAAGGCTAAGTGGCAAACATACCAACTACAGTCCTTCTAAACATCGAACCGGTTAATATTTGGATAATAGCGAGTCACCTTTGAGTAGTACTACTGGGTTTCACAAACCCCACCCAACTCTAAACTCGACTTTAGGTCGAGTGGGTGTAATCTTGGCTAACACATTACAATGGTCATGGTTGACATGGTGGCAAGGAAATCGTTAAATAGTCAGCTTCGGTGTCGAACACTTAGTAATGCACGCTTGATAGGTTAGCTACCTATTGGTATATAATTGACTTAACATTATCTGGTAACGCTAAAACACAAACGCTTTATTTGTATAAACATGTGAACTCACCAATCCTGTGTTGACATTTTTAGTATGTTATTCTCAGGTAGCCGATGCGGGCGGGCGGTATAGGACATGCATTCGCTGAACACCATTGCTTTAAAAACTACTTTTAATTTTTATCTTGATAAATTGGGTTTTTAAGTTGTCCTGTGTGGCGCAACTTTTTTCTTTACAATTTACGCTTCCGCATTTCATTTAAGACTTGATTTCTTGTTGGTTTTGAAAACTTTAAATATGGTATTTGATTATAACTAATGATTCTGATCCTGTTAGTTCACACCCTATGACGCTAAAACTCCGTTAGTGCATCTTGAGGGTGTGACAGATCGGTATTAGAGCCATTGATTATAGTGAACTAGAATTTGCATTCATACTAGACTATAACCGCAACGATCCATTAGTTATGATCTTACGCACTGCATATATAAATATATATCATATATTTAGTTATTCATTTTATTTATCTCTTATCCTCTTTCACTCATACGCGCGTAAACCATAGCGACTTATCCAGTAGGGATGTCAACGCCATCATCATCATCCGACCCGGTGTCCCACGGCCCAGGAAAAGAACCGTAGCTACCCAACTCATCACCACCTCGAGTAGCCGCAACACTAGAAGCCCTTGCACCGAAGAGGCACTGCCCATCTGGAGACGTTCACGATGGAAACGGTAACTGGAGTTGGTACCCGAATTTTATCGAGCGTTTGGTTTAACGTTAGCAAGTTCCACAACTACCTCTCCCGGGATGTCCTACATCATTCAACACGCTACCACCTCTAACCCAACCAATGGAGCATGCTTTCGTAGCTCTCGCATCCTTTCTGGATTGTGAAGTTGACATTATGCACTTAACGAGAGAGAAGGTTACTGTGATTTTAAGGAAATGTCCAGAAGAAACGCTGGACGTGGTCACGGTAACATCAACATGACCGCAGCAGAACTCCAAGCCCTACTGAATGACCATGAGGTGGAAGCTCTGGCTGCGCATGTTTAGAATCAAGCCCGAGCCTGTACCTTCATGAATTACCTGGACTACAAGCCCAATTTGTTTAAGGGCAATGAGGGAGCCATAAGTTTTCTGGGTTGGGCATAGAAGGGGGAGTCATCCTTTGGGATGTGCAACTGTTCACCAGCCAGCAGGGTTAAGTTTGTTGCTGGAACACTCCAAGAGTCAGTCCTCACCTGGTGGAATTCAAAAGTGCAAATAATCGGATTGGAGTTGGCGAATGCTATGAATTGGGAAGAATTCAAGAATATGATACGAGAGGAGTATTGTCCTAGAGAGGAGATCTCCAAACTAGAGTCTAAATTTTAGGATTTGAAGATGGTGGGCTCTGAGATTGAAGCCTACAACACCCGTTCTCACGAACTGGCGATGAGTGCCCGCGGATGGTAGACCCACTAAGTAAGAGGATTGAGATGTATATTGATGGTTTGGTACCCCAGATTTAGGGTATGGTGATGTCTTCCAAAACGACCACTATTCAGCAAGCGATCCGAATAGCCCACAAGTTTACGAATCAAGCAGTGGCACAAGTTGCGTTACCACCTAGACGTTCCACCTCCAAAACCCTTGACAACTCGGGTAACGATAACAACAACAAAGACAACAACAACTTTGGGAATGGAATGAGGAAGTTTGACAACTCAAGGTCCTCATCATCTAACCCTCCACAGCAACAACACGACTGTAAACCCGAACTCATTTGGAACTTCAATAAATAGGGTTCCAACAACAGCAAGGGTGACTGACAGGGTTCGAGTAACTCTGCGGGAAAGTACCCGAAGTGTAACAAGTGCAACTATCACCATGCTGGCTCATGCGACCATATCAAGTGTCTGCGATACGGGTAAATTGGGTCATCAGGCTAAGGACTGTAGAGGAGAACTCGCGGGTAAGGGTGCTCATAAACAGCCTGTAACAACGAAATGGTACTTTGAGTGTGGCCAGGAGGGTCATTTCAGGAAGGATTGTCCTAAACTGAAGCAGAATGAAGGCAGCGGAGGTAATAGCGGTAACGTAGGAGGTACTAAAGGTAAAGCCTTTGTCATTGTATCGGGCCATGCCCGCAGAGATCCGAACGTGGTTACCGGTAAGTTTCCCGTAAACGACTGTTTTTGCTTCAATATTGTTTGACACTAGAGCTTATAGGAGTTTTGTGTCGAAAGACTTTAGTGAACTCTTAGATTTAACTCCAACCCCGTTAGATGCTAAGTTTCCTGTTAAATTAGTTGACGGTAAGTCTATAGAAACAACTCATGTTCTAGCGGTATGTAAGTTGAAACTGTGGCGTCATACTTTTGATATCGACCTCATAACCTTTTCACTTGGTAGTTTCGACAAGGTTGTCTGCATGGACTAGCTATCTGAAAATAATGTTGAGATTAAATGCCATGATAAGATTGTTCATATCACTACTCCTTCTGGGGAAATCATCTCGGTACAAGGCGAGAAGAGAGGCATGACCACTAGCGTGAAACACCATGAGCAGCAGGATGTTGAGGTCCGAAATTCGAAGTGAAATTTTTTATTTGCCCGTTCCTAGTCGTCATGGGAAAGAAAGGCAGAAAGATCACGCTGATGAAGGCGCATAAATACCTTTATTTCAGGATGTGGGGAAGCTTCATCCGTAGATTCATCAACTTTTCTTTTACGGCTTCTCCGTTTTACCTAAAAACAATTCAATGAATCAGCTTATGGATGGAAATCAATCAACAATTAAAGGAAAAACTGAAATTGCCAAATACTTACTGATGGTTTTTTCGAGCCGTTACTATCTGGAGTGTGTTGTAGTTGTTTTGATGCTTGGTCAACATTGTTCTCTACAGGCTTCATTGGTAATATAAAAGAAATTGGAATTGTTTGACTTATTAGGTTATAAAATATAAAATATGAAATTGACAATTACTTACTAATGTCGCGCTATGGGGATCGACTACCGTTTGTTCAACATTTTTTTCCACAGACTTGGCCTGAAATTCGGTAATAGAAAATGAGCACACTCACATTGGAAACGAATTATAAAAAGTACTAAAATTGTCAAATACTTACTAATGTCGCGATATGGGGAGCGGTTACCGTTTTGACAACTATTTTATCAGCAGACTTGGCCTACAATTAACTTATACAAAATCAGCACACTCACATGGAAAGTTAATTACTAAAACAAATCAATCAAACTGTCAAATGCTTACCAAATCAACTGCTTCGTAATGAGTCCCCGGATGATTACTGGAGGCCAAGGAAAAAGCCTACAACTATTCGTAATGGATATTGACACCGATGTCGGGGTTGTCGACCCAGCAGTTGTGTTCGTTCGGCTAGTTGGATGTAAATATATGTTTAAATTTAGTTGCGATACACGATATCACCATTATTTACTTTGTACTTATTAATTCAAACTAAAGAAATGTTGGTTTTTTTAATATTATACTACGTATACATCATCTTCTGGCTATTTTGGTCAATTGGTGTCAAGTTTAAAAATACACTCATAACTGACTCGTGCTATATCAAAGTTACATTAATACAAAGAAATCCCAAAAATGCATCATCTTGTCTAGGGTGTTCATGGTTCGGTTGGAAACCGCGAAACCGCCCAAACCGGCCATCGGTGACAGTCATCATTTCTTGTCTGATGGTTTTGTTTCTGCACAACCTCTATTTGGTTATGTTTCAACATACTTTTTAACATCTGGTTTCATGCAAAACATTATCAACTCATTTTATAAAAAAAGACCATTATGCCCTTATTTTCACTAACCTGCATACCAAAATTTTACCCTCCATACTTAGATCTTTGACCAAAGCATCTTTGGGTCTTAGACATTGAAGAATCCTTTGAACAAATAAAATTCAGTTTAGAAAAAACCCTTCCAAACTCAATGCCATCACCAGTAACCTTAAATTTGGTGATGGCATTGAGTTTTGGAAGGGATTTATAAAAAAACCAAAGCTAGTGCTTTCTCAGCATCCTTGGCTTCTTTTAATTTTAGGAGACCCTCAAGGACATCTTGATCTAGTTTATCTTCTTCTGTCAACTTGTTTTGTAACTCAATTTGTTACAATAGGAACCTTTGTATATCCAATTTCTCTTTAGTCAACATGAAATTTAAAAATTCTCTATCAAACATATCTTTTAAAATTTGATCATGTAGAGCCTTAGCTTTTACTAAAGAGTCATCAACAAATAAGATATGATAATTTGATTCATATATTTTTTTCTTAAGTGGCTGAGTTGACTTTCATTCTCAACAAATAAGATAGAGCCTTTTCTTTCCTTTTTTCCTCATCCTCATCAAGAAGTTTAGTTGATCCAACCTCTCTTATGACAGTAGGTGGCATCTCATCTATTTCTCCGAATAAGTCTCCTAGCTCTTCATCTACCACATCCTTCTCATTTACAATCAGGGAACTTACTTCATCAAAGTCAGCATTAGTAGGGTCAGCTTCCTTAGTTTCACCAGACAAGATTACAGTTTCACCAGAGATAATTTTAGTTTAAATTTTTTATGTATCTTCATCTAGGAAAATTGTTAAACCATCATTATCATCAACATCAGTCACTATCACATCATCTACATCCTCCCTTTCCTCCACAACCACATTCATCTCCTCTTCATTAGTGACATCATAAATCATTCCAATAATTTTCAAAGAGTTGTCATCAGCAGAAACAGGGACATTCTCCCCCTATTTTGGTGCATCTGAGGTCTTCTCAACCTCATATTCTAGGGTTTGAATTTTCTGTAGGGCTTGTTGTATTGTTTTTCCCATTATTTGTTTTTGGCCCTCAACCCTGAATTTTCATTTCTTAAATCACAATTTTCAACATTGAGGTTAAAATTTCCTTTCCAAGATTTCATGGGTTGGGATGTTAGATGGTGAAAGGTTTAAATTGAATGGTTCAGTTTCATAGGATTCAGAATTTTGGGTTTGGTGTTGAGATTGGTGTACTGGGCTTTTAATTATTTAGGTACTCGTATGTGGTAATGGGTTTGCATTAAAGGAGTTTGGCTGTGGATGGGTGGTGAGAAAGGAATTTCAGTATGGGCAATGTTTAAGGAATGGGTTGCTGAATGGTAAGGTGTGTCTAGTTAGTTTATAAGGTGGGCTGCAATAAGTTTTGGTATGTAAGGTTCAGGTTCATTTGGGTGGGATTGGGTTTTAGGTGGTGAGTGTGGTGGTGATGGCATGTATGGCTCATGGGTTTGGGTTTGGGGTGGTGAAACAGGTTGTGTAAGGGTTGAAACATGGTGAATAACATTTGAAACAACCTCATCATGAACTATTTCCCCCTCAACATGTGCTAGAACATCAGCCATATTCTCCTCAACAATTACATCATCTCCTCTAACATAATGATCATAATTACTATCATCAGAGTCACCGTCATCATCATCATTTTCATCATCACTCCCTTCATCGCTTCTCATCACTGGTGAAGCAGGAACCTCCATCACTCCAAATACATCATTAACCAACCAATGAAGTATATAAAACTCCATTTCCGGATCAAACTGACTTGTTGCACCCAGTATGTTAGTCCTCCTATAAACATTTGAATGTCTTAATACATATGTTGTACAGGCAGTTGGTAAGTCAGGGTATAGCCCGCTAAAGATTATCTTCAAAAACCTAGGATACATGAGAAACTTGTATTCCTCCCACTTTCTTGTATTTGTCACCAACCCTTCAAATATCATTCTAGAAAAATTAAATGGTCGATCATAAAGAACAACAACAGTGGATATTGCAATCTCCTTACTCATCAATGTCCTTGATGCTCTTCTTAGAGTCAAACATTGAATAATGTGATGTATCAGGAACCAATAGATTAAAGGAAACATCTCCTTCTAGAACCGTCCTCATTTATGTTAACTTGATACCAATGTTTCTTGAAATATTAACAACAATCGTTGTTGGGAGTAAGATAATTGCTCTGCAAAATCATCATTTAATTGAAGGCTTGTGCGCATAACTTGATCCGTAAATTCAACTTTCCTTCTAAGCACAGTGGCCTCAATTCTTCTGCCATTTATGTCTTTCACAAATTTAGAAGATCTCCATAAATCTGTGAGGTGATTTTTGTAGATAATACGGCTTTCCGTCAAGGCATACCTCATATTAGATTGTATAAGCCAATTTATCATGAGCTCGAGTAGGCGATTCTCATCAGTAATTTGGAGAAACGCGCACATATTTTTCTTTTGCTCAAATTTATATGCCATATCTGCACACACACAAATAAAAACAAACATTCAGAGCATAAGTTAGTCAATTTGAACATGCATGCATATATAATTGAAGTAGAGAGCGTAAAAGGATACTATTCATGAACTTGTTCTTCGACAATTTAATAACCTACACAAAAAAAACAGATATTTCAGTAAAACTGATAATTGAAAATCTAAACCCACATACTGAGTGTTGGAAATCATTTAATCATAGCTTACCAATTCGGAATTAGGATGGATGATGATATTTAGAGTTATTTAGAGAGCAACCGTCAATAACTTAGGTTGCGAGTAAGCTTGGTGTAATAAAAGAGAGAGAGAGAGAGAGAGAGAGAGAAAATGTATGAAAAAATTTCTAAGTCCCTCTTTTATATTATACCCTTGTGAATTTGAAAGTGGGTTTTAAATGATTTTTTTCGTTTAGTATGATATTTCCAAAACACAGGTTTCAAATTTTCAAGCACAAAGCTTGTTCGACCTACGTATTGTACCAAAGCTTGCTCATATTTACAATTTACTCGTTTGTATATATTTTTTTATTATTAAAAATATAATAAGTTAGTAAATGAAAGAAGTATCCTCGAATACACAAGATTTCTCGAGAAATTAATCACAAGCCACATAATCAAGTATATTTGTTCAAATATACAACTTTTCTCAAGATCAATAAAGATCTAAAAATAACTTAGATATATTCCTAAATATCAAACCTTATTTGAATATCCTAACCAACTGAAGTTTACTCGAATGAACTTAAGCAAGCAAGAAGATAACTTTGTCCAAAGATATACTATCAAGTATACTCGAGGAACAACGTTTACTCCAAATTTCATCAAAAACATAAAGCATACTAGAGAACACTTATGATGTTAAATCCTAATATATAAGTGTGCTCTAAGCATAAAGTGTGCTCGAGAAACATAGTTTGCTCGAAAACACATAAATTTCAAAACAAAGTATTCAGACTTACTTAAAAACATAAACACAACTTAAATTCATTAAGTATGCTCGAATGAGACAAAATGTCACATAATCATTTAAGTTTACTCGAACACACATACTCATGCAAAGATTACATAAGTAGACTCAAAATCAGGCATAACAAGAAACAGATGTCTCATATCCCTTCTAAATGTTTATTTGGTTTTATCCAGATCTCCCCAATTTTACTTCAACCCCATGATATTTGGTCAAAATATCTGTTAATGACTTAACATGAACATTTTTTCTTTAATAATTTTATCTTTTCAAACCTTTTCAAACTTTGAGGTTGAACGTTGGACGTTGGACTTACAACCCACGTAGTACGGACTTACATGCCTTACATTCAAGGTGTTTAGGGCTTATAATGATGCCCCACATCTGTTCTTATAGTTTAAACCCTCATGTTTGTAATTTTATCAAATTTTGGTCGATGTATTATCCTTTTGCACAATTTTGTTCTTTGTCATATATAAAATAAATTATTTTGAGTGACCAAATACCAACAGGCTTGTGTGTGACTGGTTAATTGCCTTTTTTCCTATCATTTGGAGAGATTTATCTATAAACATGTGTATTTCATCAATGTATTTCGACATTAAGTTTTGCATTATCATTTACTTTATATCACCTCAGTTTTTACATATCATTAAAAGCTACCATACATATCAACAACTGCACTAATAGTCCTTTCAGCTTATTAAATCCATAAGACTAGTGTAAATAACCAATTTACTATCATTTCCCAAAAGGTTGGATCAATTTCCATTTTAAAACCTTTTAAGCTTCTTAAAAAGCTTGAACTGAATAATATTATAATATCTCTACACCATTACTTTTGAAAAATTCATTGATAATTCACTTAATCACATAAGTTTTTAACACTAAAGTAATTTTGAAAAATACAAATTGTTTACATATTCCAACAATCAGAATTCACATTAATGGATAAACACATGCAAGAAGACATGAATTCTATTAGCATAAAACATGAATAAACCAACTTGTCCTAAACACACAATGTATAATCATTTCAAATCAAAAGTTATGATCAATTTTCAAACAAGTATGGAAATAAGACATTTCAAATCAGTTTCAATCATACTCATCAAATTATCATAACACATAATCACAAATTCATACCTAAGCATCATAGATACTTAAGAAATACATATTCATTAAATCACATTTAGTTCATAGCACATATCACATGAGCACACATAGTCACACATAATCATTTGCAAATCACTCAAGACCTTTTAACTAGATAGTCAATTAGCACAAATGAATATATATCATCAACCAGACTTCATCAAAGTTGATCATGCGTAAAGCCGTTAATAAGAAATTGAATTTAGTTTTATCACCTGGCTTGGTGAACAAATCAGCCAAGTTGTCAGTAGTTTCAATTCTTATCATTTCTATCAGTCCTTTTTCATTGCAATCAATGATGAAATGCTGTCTGGTTTCAATATGTTTGGTCTTTGAATGTTGAACTGAATTTTTCACAATGAATAATGGAGTAGTATTATCAATAAAATGGAGTGTTTAACTAGTTCATATCATAATTAAGCAGTTGATAATGATTCTAGAGGACTTGAGCACAGCAAACATATGCAACAATGTATTCAGCTTTAGCAGTTGAAATTGATACAGTTGTTTGGTTCTTGCATTTTCATGAGATCAACTTGTCTCCTAAGAATTGACAACCACCAGATATTTAATTTCTACTCAAAATGCATCCATCATAGTCACTGTCAGTTTAGGCAAGAAGATCAAAAGAATTGTTCTTTGGATGCCATATTCCCAAGTCTGGTTTTCCCTTCAAGTATCTAAATATTCTCTTGATAGCCATCATATGTGAAACTTTGGGATTATCTTGGAATCATGAACACACACGTACACCAAATATGATATATGGTCTAGAATAAGTTAGATACACTAGTTATCCAATCTTAGCTCTCTATTCATGTTGATTTATAGGCTCCCCCATTTCATCAGCTACCACCTTTTCATGTGTGTCCATTGAAGTAGAAGCAATCTTCAAATCTTGGCATTTGAACTTGGTTAAGATGTATTGTACATACTTGGAATGACTGATGAATATTCTATTCATCTTCTGTTGGACTTGCAATCCAAGTAAGAAACTCATTTCTCCCATAAAACTCATACTGTATTTTGACTTCATGAATTCTTCAAACTCTAACTACACTTGTTAATTTGTAGATCCAAAGATGATATCATCAACATATACTTGAGGTAGGAGTAAATATCTTCATCTTTTCTTGTTAAAGAGGGTCTTGTCAATAGCTCCACTTTGAAAAATATTTGGAAGCAGATGATTAGACAACTCATCATACCAAGCTCTTGGAGCTTTATGTAATCCATATAGAGCCTTGTTAAGCTTATATACATTATTTTGATAGTCAGGATCCTCAAAACCTGGAGGTAGAGTGACATACACCTCCTTTTCTATCTTTCCACTTAAGAAGGCAGATTTAACATATAACTGAAAGACCCTTATATTCTTTGATGCAACATAGGCTAAGAAGATTCTTATTGCTTCTAGCCTAGCTACAGATGCATATACTTCTTCAAAGTCAGTTCCTTCTTTTGTAGACATCAAAGTGCAACTAGTCTAGCCATGTTCTTCATCACTTTTTTCTCATTCATACTTCTTGTTTATGAAAACCCACTTGGTTCCAATTGCATACTTTCCTCCTTGCTTGTCAACTAGTTCCCAGACATGTAGATTTTTGAACTGGGCTAACTCTTCCTGCATTGCTTCTACCCAACTGTTATCCTTTGGAGCTTGAACAATGTTCTTAGGTTCTGTTTGAGATAGAAAGCAGGTTTACGAACAAATGTTTGCAGTTTCAGAGGCACATATGGTTTCTTCTTCATGCAGGTCACCAATTACGTTTTCAGCTGGATGATCTATTTGAACAGAAGAAGTTTGAATGATTTGAGTAGATATAAATTTGAATCAACATTCGGTTCATTTAGGTCAGTTTCTTCAATGATCAAATCTTATGATTCATTATTCTTTTCTTCTTCTTCAAAATTTTGATTTGATGTTGATGCAACATCATTTCCCATATTGAAATTTTGAATCAAAGTTTCAAATGTTGATTGTCTGTCATGTTGATCTTGATCTTGTTGATCGATGGTTTGATCAGCATTTACTTCAAAGTTCTCTTATTCTTGTGGGTGGTCAATTTGTTCATTTTACTCATCTTCTTTCTCTTCATAAATCTTCCTATTAAAAGAAAACTTAATGTTTTCATCAGAAACTTTTGACCATAATTTGTCAAAGTCAATTTTCTATTCAGAAGTTGCTTCAGGAACATTTGTTCTATAAGAATTTATATCAATATCTTCAGGATAGAGTTTGAAGGATTTAATCACCTTCTCTAGATCAAACAACCATGTTGCTCTATCAACAATGTCGAACTGATTCTCATTAAAGATGATATCAGAAGATTCAATAACACTCAAATGATCTTTCACGTACACTCTATATGCTATGGAGTGTGAAGAATATCCAACAAAGAAATAGTCCAAAGATTTTGATTGAAACTTGTTCAGATATTCTTTAGTGTTTAACAGAGAACATTTGCATCCAAATGGCTTGTTAAATTTGATATAGGGTTTTCTTTTGGACAAAATCTCGTAAGGATTTTTGTCTTGTCTTTTGTTGAGAAGAACTATTTCTTGAACATAACATGCAGTGTTGATTGCCTTTCTCCAAAATGATACTGGAAAATAAGCATCTGCAAGCATGGTCCTTGCAGCCTCTATTAATGTTCTATTTCTTCTTTTTGCTTCACCAATTGGTTCAGGAGTCCTAGGAGCACTGAATTATTGAAATATTCCTTTAGCTTGACAAAATTCAGTCATGATCCCATTCAGGTATCCAATCCATTGTCATATCTCATAACCCTAACCCTTGCATCTAACTGATTCTCAATTCTGGTTACACAACTTTAGTTCATCTATGCAGCTTCATCTTTTGAACTTAGAAATTATACCCATGCAAATCTTGAATAATCATCTATTATCACCAAACAATACCTCTTTTTTCCAACACTTGGAACACTCACAGAACCAAAGAGATCCATAAGTAGCATTTCAAGTATTTGTTCAATTGAGTTTATGAGTTTTGTTTTGTGAGATTCTTTATGTTTCTTTCCCTTTTGGCATGAAACACATTTATCATCTAGCTTTAACTCTCTTGTTGTTAAACCTATAACATGTTCACCTTTAACAAGTTTTTTTATATTCTTGAGATTCACATGACATTACTTTCTATGCCACTGCTTGGATAAAATTTAAGATACTTTAGAGACAAAGCATGTTCCACCTCTAGAAATGGCATCTTTCATTCTTAATTCATATAAGTTTCGATATCTAGGTGCCGTCATCATTTTCATGTCAGGTGGAATCACAAACTCAAGTTTCGAAATTAAACAGCGAGATTCATCAAATCCAACTTTATAACCTTTATCTCACATTTGTGAGATTCTCAAAATATTATACTGGAGACCTTCAACATGAAAAACATTATTAATAAAGACTTTGACATTTGTGAGAATGCCTCCACCCACAATCTTACCTCCATTTTCATCACTACCAAAACCAACTGGGCCTTCAAACTTTTTCTCGTAGTTGACCAATGATCTCTGACCACGGGTCATGTGCCTGGAATATCCACTATCCATGTACCATATATCATTCACTTCTATGGATTGTTCTTAAACAATTTAAAAGATAATAATCAGTTAAGTGATTAATCACAAGCTGTAACGATTCCGGCAAATTCAGGTATACCCTAGCCGGAATATACTATTTACGTGTTATTCAATACTGAATATATGAATTATAATGTGTTTATACGAGTATATAAGATTCGCAGTATGAATTATACTCGAATATACAGCTAGTCGTATTGAAATTACGATTAATCGATGAACGGTTATTGAAACCCGAACGAATCGGGGATTACGTTATAGACGAAATATATAATGTTTAGTGATGTGCACAGAAAAAGGATTTCGATTTATTAGTACGTCGGTACGATAAACGAAACCTTTAACATCAAACCAAGCAAGAGACGATCGATCAAGCAGAAAAAGATGCACAATTACCGACAATATGATGTGTTAAGTCAATAAATGTCATGGTTTAAGTTTTTAAAGTTTTTAAATCGGTTTTACATAAATTTAAATTTTAAGCCGAAAAACGACCGTTTTGGCCTCGTTTTGAGCGGAATTAAACGTTTAACCGAAAAACGAACTGAACCAGATTATCCACAACATTATCCGGATTACACAATCCGAATGTGTGGCCAAGGTTGAAGATGTGGGCCCCACCCCACACCTTACTAGGACCGATCGGTCCAATACACACACTAAAACATTTCATTTTCTTTTTTTAACATCCCAACTCTCCAAATCCTCTCAACCCTACATACATTCATCCTAAATCCTTGATTTTTAAGCAAGAAACACAAGGTAAAAACATGGTTATAATGATTAATTCATAGTTTTGATTCCATAATCTTGAGAAAATGAGGTTTCAAATGAAAAATGGGTGAAAACCCGAGATGAAACCGATTCTTGCATGATCAAGTGATGTATACAAGTTATACAAGGGATCTTGGTCCAAGAAAGGAGTTAAAAGAGTCAAAAACGAATTTTTACGGTTAAAATCTTTGTTTTGATGTCTTAACCGAAACCATGAAAGAAATGGCTTGATTGTGGGTATAACTTGCTTGGTGAGGTGTTGTTGTGCTTGTAGGTGTTGTATCTAGTTGCTCGCAAAGGCTAGAAAGCAAGATCTTTGCGATCTAAAGCTAGAAACACAAGGTAGTTCGGTTTTTCGTATGATTTGTAAGATTTGGACAGATTGTGGTAGACTTAGAGTTGAGTCATGAAATTTCACAGAGATGATCTACACATGAAAATATGAGATCTGTGAAATTTTGGTAATTTTTGGATAAAGGATGAATATTTGGTGAATTTAATGCTCGGTTTTGGATAAAAATGGTGAAAAATAGCTAAACATCATGAAAAATTATGGAAAAATTTAGATAAGCTTTTTATAACATATAAAAGTCACACTCATAATTTCAGGTCCATTGGAGAAGTCTAAGTAGGCTTTCCGGTAAAACGAGTCCTAGGGTTTTCTAGCTCGGTTTTGGTGAAAATGGCATGAAAAATGAGTTTTTCGTTCTGTAAACATTAATGGGAACTATGTGGATGGCAAGAGTCATCCCAGAAAATATTGGGATTTTTCTAAGGTCGTTTGGTATTTTCGACATATTTGGTGCTTAAATGACTTTTAAAAATAGATAAATAAATGTTAAATATAAAAATTAATTCTGGAAATATTTTTATAAAATTCCTTACTGTCAAGAACTGATTTTTGCAAAATTTCAAGATCCGAGACTAAACGGATAATTATTTGTGCTAAATGGAACTTAAAAACAAACTTTTAAAGCTTAAAACGTGTAAACCGGCAACGTTCGCCTAAGCGAACTGACTGGTGTATAAAAACCCTAAAAATGGACTATTTTCATGAAACTGAGTAAATCAAGTAAAAATAAATCATCCGAAATTAATTCGGATGATTTGGGTAATTTTACCCGATTTAGTCGTTTCCGGTATATTAAAGACGGAAACGGGCCCCGCGGCCAAACGGGGTGTCTAAACCGAGCTCTAATTTCACCACTTTAACTAAAATATCAATAACAACTATTTTCGGGTCGTATTTGGCCAAACTCATTTTTGAAAACATAAAGACGAATAACCATGCTAGGCACGCAAAACGAGAAAACAAACTAATGGTAGTTTTGACTAAAGAACTCTAAGTGATATCACAATCTAAGTCCTGAGAAGTGTGTCGGGGTTAACATTGTCCCCGGATCGTGTACGGTACTGGATTAACGGTGTCCCCGGACGTACCGGTTAACACGAATTTAAGTTATATTAATAGAAATTGTGTAGTAACGACTTAGGGATCGTATTACAGATCCGGACAGGTAGCCGTGCCAGTATTACATCTCTGCTCACCAAAAAGGTGAGTTTCACGAGCCCCTTTTTACTGAACTGTTTTAAATATTTTCCCGGGGCGGAAAGCATGTTTATATCAAAATGTTTAAGTACATGCTGATCGCATGGAAATGAATGTATTTATATATGTGTTATTGTATGGGAATCGTACGGAAATGTACTAAGATGGTAATTGTCTGAGTTGCTAACATTGTAAGGCCCCGCAACACGAGTGATTAGCTAAAAGCCGGTAGAGTGTGAATAGTACTATTGGTCTGACAAACCCAACTGGTCCGGCATGGATTTGCTGATGTTTCCCAGCCAGTTGCACATGTCTATTTAGGGTGTTATATATATTTTGCTATGTAATGTTAGGCATAGCGGTTTGGGGCAGTTCCGTGGACGGGGGATATGTCACGGGTCCGTGGGCGGGGGATATGCCACGGGGATTGTGTGTGATAGTCAGAGGTTTCACTTGTGGGCTCAGCATAATTACATCGCTAATATATGATTTATTATAATAAATTGTCAATGTTTTTTTATATCTGTGAAACTCACCAACTATTCGTAGTTGACCCGTTTTTCTTTCCATGCTTTCTAGGTAACCCCAAATTGGAATGAGTGATACGTGCTTGATGATGTGTGCTATTTGTGGGAGATTAAGGATCTATATTTTGCATTAAATATGTTAATGTACTATCGGTAAAACTTATGTGATAACACCTAGATAGTAACGAAACTCGGAACAATGTAATTCGTTTAAATTAATGTAGTGGTGTTTTCTTTATAAGCAATGCTGTTGATATCAGATGTGTCTGTTGCATCCCGTGTACGTTTCCGCTGCGGTTACGGGGTGTTACAGAACTTGGTATCAGAGCCATTGGTTATAAAGAATTAGGATGTCTTTAAAAGATACCTAAAATATAACCAGTAGCTCAAGTGTTATAGGATCTGAATATCAACTAATAAATTATTGTGACGAGGTCTGGATGAACTTGGATGGACAAGTGAGTTATTATGGTCCGGAACATAATAACAGACTTGTCCGCACGAGGGAATTCAGGGGAAGTCACGGGGGACTTTAATAGGTAAAATCCGCAACATATGTGTAAGTATATAATAATATTTTTATGTGACAAGGTGGTATAAATGTGTGTATATTAATTTAATTAGGATTTACATTATGAAAAGGACTATATGTTTGCTAACTTGTGTACAGGTAAGCTTGTCAAGATCACGAAGTTTATCTGTAGAGGAGGACCCGGAGGAGGCCAGTTCTGGGGACTCTAGGAGTGTACGCTTAGCTTCCAGCACCGAGCCTTCTGAGACTAGCCTTAGGAATGCTAGCTTGTCCTCCCCTGCTAGGGTTACCAGGTCTCCCACCCCACCCGCACCTTAGGTCACCCTCACCCCTCCCAGACCCGGTCCCCGCCTCACGGCGCGGATAAGTGTCCCGTATGTTCCACCTACCTTTACCCCACCCAGATCCACTTACCACAGAGGCGAGTCCTCCCGCCCCCAGCCCGGGCCTGTGCCGCCACCTGTGTGGGGTACCCCCAGGCCAGTGAGGGATGAGCGTCCCTCCACCGAGGCGGCGTGGCTCCGGGTGCTCACCGAGCGGATGAATGAGCACACCACCGCCTTGACGGTGGGTATTCAGAGGAGGAATCACTTGGTGGATTGCATACTGGACAGCCAGCATGCGATCGTGCAGCTGAGGAGGGAGGTCGCCTACTCTCTGGGGTTGATTGACCGGATGGAAACACGGATCCGGGGTTTAATGGCAGTGATTGTGGGGATGGCGGCGGTGTTGGTGTGGTTGGTATACCACCGTGATTAGATCATGTTAGGGTGGTGGTAGTTAGGGGCCGCTTTTTGATACTCTGTGTAAGCAGTTAGTGGTGATGCTAACATAGAGTGAATCTTGGGTAGTTATAATACAACCACTGGCCCTTAGGGGGGTCTCTTATGGGGTATATCATTATAGATACTTTTGGGTATCATTCAAGCACTGACCCATTGTGGGTAATGTCGAGATGATGCCGACATAGGCCCTATGTAGGAAAACTTAACTTATGTAATGATGACAGGAAACGTATGCGAACTGACATGGATGTAATATGTACTAATGTTTACTAATGAATGGAATGTTTGTTGTGTTTTATGATTGGAAATTGTATTAATTATATATATTTCCTTGATGTTGTGTAGAATGGCACCAAAACGTTCAGCCCAATTGTCGGAAGTGGACGTGAGCCGTTTGATTGCACAACAGTTAGAGGCGGCGATACCGGATATAGTATCGCGCATCGCCGCCAGTATTAACAATTCGACCAATCCAGCCCCTCCGAGCAATCAAACGACCACCAATAATGACGGGGAGCGAAATACTAATCCTCCGCAGAATGATAACACGATTCCGAGTAATGACGCACCACCTAGGGTGGTCGTTACAGACAGTTATGGCCCTATACCTACTGTAGAGACGAAACGTACTGAACCGATTGCTGCATCCAGGGGATGTTCGATCAAAGACTTTATGTTGTGCAAACCCCTAGAATTTAGCGGATCTGAGGGACCCAATGGGTTGGTTAAATGGATTGAGAAAATAGAGGCTGTTGTGAACATCAGCAACTGCCCTGAGGATTACGTTGTTAAGTATGCTACCTGCACGTTCACGGACCATGCCTTGACATGGTGGAACACCATAGTGCAGACTCGCGGTCAGGCGGCGACAAACCGCATGACCTGGACAGAGCTCAAGGCTCTCGTACTGGAACATTTCTGCCCGAAAAACGAACTGCAAAAGTTAGAAAACGAATTGTGGAACCTGGAGATGCAGGGGGGCAGACCACTTAGGTTATACAAACCGATTTAACGAATTGTCGCGATTAGTGCCATGGTTGGTCACCCCAGAGTCAAAGAGGGTTGAGCGTTATATATGGGGACTAACTCCACTAGTAAGGAGTATAGTCAACTCTGGGGGACACCAGACGTTTGAGAGTGTGGTGACGCAAGCTGGTATCGTCACATACGATTTCGTTAGGAGTGGGTCACTGAAGGTGGCAGGAGAGTCTGCTGGGGGAAAGCTAGGTACGTATGACAATAGGATCCGGGAGAAGCAGCAAAGTAAACGTGCTAGGCCCGCTGCCCAGAACTACACCATGACTAGTTCAGGCGGAAGGCAGGAATCGCAGAAAGGGACGTTCCCTAAATGTAAGAAATGCGGTTGCCAGCATGGTGGCGTGTGCAAGGAGATAGTGTGCCACCGGTGTGGCAGGAATGGGCACTACGCACCGAGTTGTAGGACAACCCTGAACTATCTGAACCGACAACCGCAACCTATCCGTGTGCAGCCATTTAGGACCCAACCAACCCGACAACAAAACCCACAAGGAAACAAAATGATGACCACTAGCCGTGCTTGCTTTGAATGTGGCAGCACAGATCACTTCAAGAGAAACTGTCCGAGGCTGAACCAGGGAGGTAATGGGAGACAAGCAGTGGGTCAGGCATCGTCGTCCAATCCGGCGAGAGGCCGAGCTTTTGTGTTGGGGGCGAACGAAGCACGCCAGGACCCCAGCGTAGTGACAGGTACATTCCTCGTCTCTGATCATTACGCTTCTGTATTATTTGATACAGGCGCCGATAGAAGTTTTGTCTCTGTCAAGTTTCTATCAATAGCAAACCTTCCGATTAGTGAAACCATAGAACCTTATACTGTAGAAGTAGCTAACGGTAAAACCATGATAGTTAATCAGATATTTCGGAATTGCCCTTTTATTCTGAACGATCAATCCCTTCCGATTGACTTGTTACCGGTAGAATTGGGTAGTTTTGACGTGATAGTGGGAACGGATTGGTTAGCACGTAACAAGGTAGAAATAAACTGTGAAACGAAAATCGTCAAGATCCGGGTGTCGGATGACGAAGAGGTGTTAGTGCAAGGAGAGAAGTCGGGCACAATGATACCATTTATATATCCCACCTCAAGGCGTTAAAATATATACGCCAGGGATGCGTGGCGTATCTAGCAAGCTTGACGGCCACCGATTCTGATGAGAAACGGGTGGATGATATCCCGGTGGTACGCGAGTTTCCACAAGTTTTCCCAGAAGAACTTCCTGGATTACCGCCAACCCGACAGGTCGA
This sequence comes from Bidens hawaiensis, assembly GCF_021521415.1. Lineage (NCBI taxonomy): Eukaryota > Viridiplantae > Streptophyta > Magnoliopsida > Asterales > Asteraceae > Bidens > Bidens hawaiensis. The sequence continues at coordinate 81,463 of NW_027505883.1, read as the reverse complement.
ATTCAGAATCGCTTTATTACCTCAAGCTGGCCCTGTTGCTAAAGCACTCTACTGACTTGCACCATCCGAGATGCAAGAATTATCCAATCAGTTGCAAGAATTGTTGGATAAAGGATTTATACGTCCTAGTTATTCCCCGTGGGGTGCACCTGTACTATTCGTGAAAAAGAAGGACGGGAGCCTTAGAATGTGCATTGATTACAGGGAGTTGAACAAGTTGACAATCAAAAATAGGTATCCTCTCCCCCGAATCGATGATCTGTTCGACCAACTACAAGGTGCGAGCTACTTCTCAAAAATAGATCTTAGATCGGGATACCATCAGGTTAGAATTCAGGAGGAGGATATCCCAAAAACCGCATTCCGGACTCGCTACGGCCTTACGAGTTCTTAGTTATGCCTTTCGGGCTAACAAATGCGCCAGCAGTGTTCATGGATCTCATGAATCGAGTCTGTAAACCCTACCTCGATAAATTCGTCATCGTATTTATTGACGATATTTTGATATACTCGAAGAGTAAAGACGAGCACGAACAACACTTAAGATTAATCTTAGAGCTTCTAAATCAGGAGAAGTTGTATGCAAAATTCTCCAAGTGTAACTTCTGGTTACAAGAAGTGCAATTCCTTGGTCACGTTATAAACCATCAAGGAATACACGTTGATCCAAGTAAGGTTGAAGCAGTTAAGAATTGGCAAGCGCCTAAATCGCCAAAGGAAATCCGCCAATTCTTAGGTTTAGCTGGATATTATCGTTGATTTATAGAGAACTTTTCCAGCATCGCCCAACCTTTAACCCTTCTGACCCAAAAAGATCGAAAGTATGAATGGGGTGAAGAGCAGGAAACGGCGTTTCAAACGCTAAAACAAAGATTGTGCCAAGCGCCGATCTTAAGTCTCCCCGACGGAGACGATGGTTTTGTCGTGTATTGTGACGCATCCCGGAGAGGGTTAGGATGCGTGTTGATGCAAAATAATAAGGTCATAGCCTATGCTTCTCGACAGTTAAAAATACACGAGAAAAATTACACTACTCATGACTTAGAACTGGGAGCAGTTATCTTCGCACTTAAAATCTGGAGACATTATCTCTATGGTACAAAGTGCGCCATCTTCACCGATCATAAAAGTTTGCAACACATATTCGATCAGAAAGAACTGAATATGAGACAACGAAGATGGGTCGAGTTGTTAAGCGACTATGACTGTGACATCCGTTATCACCCCGGCAAGGCTAACGTCGTAGCCGATGCCCTGAGTAGGAAGGATCGGGTTAAGCCATTGCGAGTGCGAGCACTGGAAATGATAGTCCAGTCGAACCTTTCGGACCAGGTTCGAGTCGCTCAACGCGAGGCGTTGAAAGAGGAACAATTGTTAAAAGAGGGACTTTATGGTAACGAGAAGAATTTCGAACAGCCCGTGGACGAAATTCTCTATTTCAAAAATCGGATTTGGATCCCGACCCTCCATGACCTTCGTGAATTAATCATGGACGAAGCGCATAAATCAAAATATTCCATACATCCGGGATCGGATAAGATGTACAAGGATGTGAAGGAGTTCTACTGGTGGCCGGGTATGAAAAAGGATATAGCCACATACGTCGGCAAGTGTACGACGTATGCGAGGGTTAAGGCGGAGCACCAGAAACCTTCGGGAATGTTACAACAACCGGAAATTCCTGAATGGAAGTGGGAGCAGATCACGATGGATTTTGTGACACATCTTCCCAAGACGTCCCGAGGACATGATGCAATTTGGGTAGTCGTGGATCGATTAACCAAATCGGCACATTTTATTCCGATTAGAAATAATTATAACACCGAGAGACTTGCGCAGATTTATATAAATGAAATTGTGTCTCGTCATGGGATACCCATCTCAATCATCTCCGACCGAGATAGCCATTTCACCTCCAATCTCTGGCAAGCTGTACAAGAAGCGCTGGGAACGCGTATTAATCTAAGCACAGCTTACCACCCTCAGACCGATGGTCAGTCTGAGAGAACAATTCAAACCCTGGAGGATTTGCTTCGTGCATGCGTACTGGATTTTAAGGGAAATTGGGATCAACATCTCCCACTCGTTGAATTTTCCTATAATAACAGTTACCATAGCAGTATAAAGGCAGCACCTTACGAAGCATTGTATGGACGGAAGTGCCGGTCACCACTCTGCTGGACTGAAGTGGGCGACACACAGGTTATTAGATCAGATCTGGTCCAGGAAACGACCAGCAAAATCCTTGAAATTAAGAACAATCTGAAGGCCGCACGGGATCGGCAGAAGAGTTATGCCGATACCCGTAGAAAACCGTTATCATTTGAGAAAGGTGATAAAGTGTATTTGAAAGTATCACCTTGGAAAGGAGTAGCCAGATTTGGAAAGGCGGGGAAGCTAGCCCCTAGATACATTGGACCATTCGACATTACTGCAAAAGTCGGTCCTGTAGCATACCGATTAGAACTGCCTGATGAACTGAGTGCAGTTCACAACGTGTTTCACGTGTCGAATTTGAAAAGATGTCTGGCGGATGAGACATCGGTGTTACCTTTAGAGGGTGTCCAAATAAATGATAAGCTCAACATTGTAGAGGAGCCCATAGAAATAGTAGACGGGAAAATCAAACAACTTAGACACAATAAGATCTCGTTGGTCAAAGTTAGATGGTACTCGCTACGAGGCCCAGAATATACATGGGAACGAAAGGACGAATTTCGGAAGAAATATCCCCACCTATTTCCGCAAAAGGAAGTAGTTGATGCGTAAAATTTTCTAGGACGAAATTTTTGTAACGGGTGGAGAATGTAACGATTCCGGCAAATTCAGGTATACCCTAGCCGGAATATACTATTTACGTGTTATTCAATACTGAATATATGAATTATAATGTGTTTATACGAGTATATAAGATTCGCAGTATGAATTATACTCGAATATACAGCTAGTCGTATTGAAATTACGATTAATCGATGAACGGTTATTGAAACCCGAACGAATCGGGGATTACATTATAGACGAAATATATAATGTTTAGTGATGTGTACGAAGTATTAAAGCTTCGGGATAAGTGAATTATAGCACAGAAAAAGGATTTCGATTTATTAGTACGTCGGTACGATAAACGAAACCTTTAACATCAAACCAAGCAAGAGACGATCGATCAAGCCGAAAAAGATGCACAATTACCGACAATATGATGTGTTAAGTCAATAAATGTCATGGTTTAAGTTTTTAAAGTTTTTAAATCGGTTTTACATAAATTTAAATTTTAAGCCGAAAAACGACCGTTTTGGCCTCGTTTTGAGCGGAATTAAACGTTTAACCGAAAAACGAACTGAACCAGATTATCCACAACATTATCCGGATTACACAATCCGAATGTGTGGCCAAGGTTGAAGATGTGGGCCCCACCCCACACCTTACTAGGACCGATCGGTCCAATACACACACTAAAACATTTCATTTTCTTTTTTTAACATCCCAACTCTCCAAATCCTCTCAACCCTACATACATTCATCCTAAATCCTTGATTTTTAAGCAAGAAACACAAGGTAAAAACATGGTTATAATGATTAATTCATAGTTTTGATTCCATAATCTTGAGAAAATGAGGTTTCAAATGAAAAATGGGTGAAAACCCGAGATGAAACCGATTCTTGCATGATCAAGTGATGTATACAAGTTATACAAGGGATCTTGGTCCAAGAAAGGAGTTAAAAGAGTCAAAAACGAATTTTTACGGTTAAAATCTTTGTTTTGATGTCTTAACCGAAACCATGAAAGAAATGGCTTGATTGTGGGTATAACTTGCTTGGTGAGGTGTTGTTGTGCTTGTAGGTGTTGTATCTAGTTGCTCGCAAAGGCTAGAAAGCAAGATCTTTGCGATCTAAAGCTAGAAACACAAGGTAGTTCGGTTTTTCGTATGATTTGTAAGATTTGGACAGATTGTGGTAGACTTAGAGTTGAGTCATGAAATTTCACAGAGATGATCTACACATGAAAATATGAGATCTGTGAAATTTTGGTAATTTTTGGATAAAGGATGAATATTTGGTGAATTTAATGCTCGGTTTTGGATAAAAATGGTGAAAAATAGCTAAACATCATGAAAAATTATGGAAAAATTTAGATAAGCTTTTTATAACATATAAAAGTCACACTCATAATTTCAGGTCCATTGGAGAAGTCTAAGTAGGCTTTCCGGTAAAACGAGTCCTAGGGTTTTCTAGCTCGGTTTTGGTGAAAATGGCATGAAAAATGAGTTTTTCGTTCTGTAAACATTAATGGGAACTATGTGGATGGCAAGAGTCATCCCAGAAAATATTGGGATTTTTCTAAGGTCGTTTGGTATTTTCGACATATTTGGTGCTTAAATGACTTTTAAAAATAGATAAATAAATGTTAAATATAAAAATTAATTCTGGAAATATTTTTATAAAATTCCTTACTGTCAAGAACTGATTTTTGCAAAATTTCAAGATCCGAGACTAAACGGATAATTATTTGTGCTAAATGGAACTTAAAAACAAACTTTTAAAGCTTAAAACGTGTAAACCGGCAACGTTCGCCTAAGCGAACTGACTGGTGTATAAAAACCCTAAAAATGGACTATTTTCATGAAACTGAGTAAATCAAGTAAAAATAAATCATCCGAAAGTAATTCGGATGATTTGGGTAATTTTACCCGATTTAGTCGTTTCCGGTATATTAAAGACGGAAACGGGCCCCGCGGCCAAACGGGGTGTCTAAACCGAGCTCTAATTTCACCACTTTAACTAAAATATCAATAACAACTATTTTCGGGTCGTATTTGGCCAAACTCATTTTTGAAAACATAAAGACGAATAACCATGCTAGGCACGCAAAACGAGAAAACAAACTAATGGTAGTTTTGACTAAAGAACTCTAAGTGATATCACAATCTAAGTCCTGAGAAGTGTGTCGGGGTTAACATTGTCCCCGGATCGTGTACGGTACTGGATTAACGGTGTCCCCGGACGTACCGGTTAACACGAATTTAAGTTATATTAATAGAAATTGTGTAGTAACGACTTAGGGATCGTATTACAGATCCGGACAGGTAGCCGTGCCAGTATTACATCTCTGCTCACCAAAAAGGTGAGTTTCACGAGCCCCTTTTTACTGAACTGTTTTAAATATTTTCCCGGGGCGGAAAGCATGTTTATATCAAAATGTTTAAGTACATGCTGATCGCATGGAAATGAATGTATTTATATATGTGTTATTGTACGGGAATCGTACGGAAATGTACTAACATGGTAATTGTCTGAGTTGCTAACATTGTAAGGCCCCGCAACACGAGTGATTAGCTAAAAGCCGGTAGAGTGTGAATAGTACTATTGGTCTGACAAACCCAACTGGTCCGGCATGGATTTGCTGATGTTTCCCAGCCAGTTGCACATGTCTATTTTGGGTGTTATGTATATTTTGCTATGTAATGTTAGACATAGCGGTTTGGGGCAGTTCCGTGGACGGGGGATATGTCACGGGTCCGTGGGCGGGGGATATGCCACGGGGATTGTGTGTGATAGTCAGAGGTTTCACTTGTGGGCTCAGCATAATTACATCGCTAATATATGATTTATTATAATAAATTGTCAATGTTTATTTAAATCTGTGAAACTCACCAACTATTCGTAGTTGACCCGTTTTTCTTTCCATGCTTTCTAGGTACCCCCAAATTGGAATGAGTGATACGTGCTTGATGATGTGTGCTATTTGTGGGAGATTAAGGATCTATATTTTGCATTAAATATGTTAATGTACTATCGGTAAAAACTTATGTGATAACACCTAGATAGTAACGAAACTCGGAACAATGTAATTCGTTTAAATTAATGTAGTGGTGTTTTCTTTATAAGCAATGTTGTTGATATCAGATGTGTCTGTTGCATCCCGTGTACGTTTCCGCTGCGGTTACGGGGTGTTACACAACCTATGTTAGCTTGCAAGTCATCAGCAAAAACATCAGCAGTTGCATTTGGTTTTGGATCCTCATAAGTCAATTCACAAGAGTCATTAATCTCATAACCAATTTCAAATGAGTTTCCATAGTAGGGAATTATGATTTTGTGTTCTTCAATTACAGTTTCCCTTTTAATGAATATCATTGGAGCTTCAACTTTGGGCTTCCACAAGAACCCAGTGGTTCATAACCATGTTTCATAAGGAACTTCTTATCACTAGTAAGTTCTTTTCGTTGCTTTCTTTTGAAGATTGTCTTGTTCAACTTACGCGTCCTCTTATTGGGTACTGTCTTTTCAGAATTAAAAGATTTCTCATAGTCTTGTGACTTAACATATGGACATCTGTTGAGTTTCTTGGAAATACAATTTCCTTTGTTCTCAAATATTTCAAAATTTTTTGTTTTCTAATCAACTTTCTTCTTTCCCATATTCAAGTACTTAGTGTATCTCTTCTTGTAGAATGCAAAATCTTCTCCAAACATGGTATAGTCTTGAACATGAAATGGTTCAGGTGAGAACTTTCTTGACAGTAATTAGTGTGTTGACCATAAACGTCACAGATTTTGCACCACACTTTACCTTTGAAAGTTTAACTTGATTTTCCCTTTTTTAAATCTTTCACTTGGTATTGGGGAATTAATTTCAATGGTCCTTTGCTAAGTAAATTGACCATCATGCATAAAGCCGTTAATAAGAAATTGAATTTAGTTTTATCACGTGGCTTGGTGAACAAATCAGCCAAGTTGTCACTAGTTTCAATTCTTATCATTTCTATCAGTCATTTTTCATTGCAATCAATGATGAAATGGTGTCTGGTTTCAATATGTTTGGTCTTTGAGTGCTGAACTAAGTTTTTCACAATTAATAATGGAGTAGTATTATCAATAAAAAATGTAGTGTTTAAGTAGTTCATATCATAATTAAGCAGTTGATTCTGATTCCAGAGGACTTGAGCACAGCAAACAGATGCAACAATGTATTCAGCTTTAGCTGTTGAAATTTATACAGTTGATTGCTTCTTGCATTGCCATGAGATCAACTTGTCTTCTAAGAATTGACAACCACCAGATGTTGAATTTCTACTAAAAATGCGTCCATCATAGTCACTGTCAGTGTAGGCAAGAAGATCAAAAGAATTGTTCTTTGGATACCGAATTCCCAAGTCTGGTTTTCCCTTCAAGTATCTGAATATTCTCTTGATAGCCATCATATGTGAATATTCTCAAGTTTCAAAATGAAAAGCAAGATTCATCAAAACCAACTTTATAACCTTTATTACACATTTATGAGATTCTCAAAAGGTTATACTGGAGACCTTCAACATGAAAAACATTATTAAAAAAGACATTCACATTTGTGGGAATGCCTCTACCCACAATCTCCCTCCATTTTCATTACTACCAAAACCAACTGGGCCTTTAAACATTTTCTCATAGTTGACCAATGATCTCTTACCACATGTCATGTGCCAGGAATATCCACTATCCATGTACCATATATCATTCACTTCTGTGGATTGTTCTTACACAATTTAAAAGATAGTAATCAGTTAAGTGATTAATCACAAGCTATTTTAGCTTGCAAGTCATCAGGAAAAACATCAGCAGTTGCATTTGGTTTTGGATCCTCATAAGTCAATTCACAAGAGTCATTAATCTCATAACCAATTTCAAATGAGTTTCCATAGTAGGGAATTATGATTTTGTGTTCTTCAATTACAGTTTCCCTTTTAATGTATATCATTGGAGCTTCAACTTTGGGCTTCCACAAGAACCCAGTGGTTCATAACCATGTTTCATAGGGAACTTCTTATCACTTGTAAGTTCTTTTCGTTGCATTCTTTTGAAGATTGTCTTCTTCAACTTACTTTTCCTCTCATGGGTTACTGTCTTTTCAGAATTAAAAGATTTCTCAGAATCTTGTGACTTAACATATGGACGTCTGTTGAGTTTCTTGGGAACACAATTTCTTTCTTCTCAAATATTTCAACATTCTTTGTTTTCTCATCAACTTTCTTCTTTCCCATATTCAAGTACTTAGTGTATCTCTTCTTGTAGAATGTAAAATCTTCTCCAAACATGGTAGAGTCTTGAACATGAAATGGTTCAGGTGAGAACTTTTCTTGACAGGAATCAGTGTGATGACCATAAACATCATAGATTTTGCACCACACTTGACCTTTAAACTTTCACATGAGTTTCCCTTTTTAAATCTTTCACTTGGTCTTGGGGAATTAATTTCAATGGTCCTTTGCTAAATAATTTGACCATCAAAATTGATTTAAAATGGCAATTGCTCAATCTCTTCATATCCTCTTTCAAATTAACTCTTCACAAAGTTTACCTTTTCCAATTTGATTGAACTTTCATTCCTTTCACTTCTTGGTCTTGACCATCTTCTAGTATAATTTCCATGCTTTCCGAACCTCCCACAACAAATACTTCATGATTGTAGAACATTAGATAGATTGGTAGGAAATGATCTTCACATCATTCTTCTTGTAGTCTTTGGTACTAGATTTCTTGGATGACCCTTTGTTTGTCTGAATGTCATTGTTTTTCTTACCTTTAGACCCACCACAAATATAAAAATATTTGTATTCTTCTCATCTACTCATGGTGTTTCCTCATTTTTGGTGTAATTTGAATAGTCTCGGAATCTTCTTTTCTGAATTCACTCTTTTCTTGTCCTTACCCTTTATACTTCCACAACTTGAGCACTATTCACTAAATAAACTTGAGTTAACTTCACATGATACACTTGAATCTTGATCTTTAATAAAACCTTTAACTTCAACAGATTCTATAACTTTCTTTTCTTTTGTTTCAACAGTGTTCAACACAAATTCTCCTTTCTCATCAACACCAACCATCCTATAATTCTCAACAAATTCTTTCTTTTCTTCAAAGACTTTCTTGAACTGTTCAAGATATGCCTCTCTATTTTCCTTTTCCACTTTAAGGAATAATTGTCATTAAAGGGTGGTGGAACAACCTTATAATTGTATTCTTCTATCTTTTTCTGTATTCCACATATGACACCAGTTGAAATAAGATTTTTTAGAAAATCAACTTCAACTTGAAGTTGAGTGTTCTTTGGCTTTTCTTCAAGGTACATCTTCTTTAAACCCTCTATTTTTGTGGTGTACCTTGATTATGTTTCATAATAGTCCATATAATATTGCGCTAAGCCTTTGATTTGATTTCATAGGTGATTTCACTCATCTCATACACATTAATTATGCTTTGCTTTTTAAAACATTAAGCTTTTAAATTACCAACCTCTTATTTCAACAATTTCTTTCATTTCAAGTATTTATGAGATTGAGAGAATTGAGAGTACATGTGATGTTGAAGATTCAGCTTGATCACCAATGTTTGCCATGAAAGAAACATTTGCCTTTCAATATCTTCATCATGATTGCTCCAATCAAACAAACCATCTTATGGTTGTCGAGCTACAACAACATTCCCTTCGTTTCTTGGTTGAGTGGCATTGTTTTTTCTGTTTTGATTGGTAGAAGCATAAGGAGGGATTTTTTGATATCTCTGAAAAGGTTGTTGTTGATTAATGATCTGTTGTTGGTTCCGTTGTAGAAATTTTTGTTATAGAATTATCTCTTTTGATGACCTTGAGCTTGATTCTGAGACTGAAAATGATTTCTTTCAATGTTGTTGTTTTGGTACTGTTTTGTTTGTTGCATTCTCTAGCAAAATGACTAGGTTGTTGACAGTTATAGCAGATTGCGTTGGATTTATCAAATCAAATCCTATTATTTGGTCCAGAAATTGTAGATCTTCCAGTTATGTTGTACAGTCTCTTGCTCCTCACTGCTAACATGGCAACTTGCAATTTAAGATCCATGTCTTTTAGATCATCAGCAACAATCTGCTCCAAATCCTCTTGCACCGCACTTGTATGTAGAGGTGCACAAATCGGGGTTTTCAAATACCTAGGTTCGGGAATGGAATCGGGTTCGGGTATTATCGGGTATTAGAAATCGGGTATTGGTAAAAACAGGTTCAGGTCCTAGTTTTGCCTCTAAAAACCATACCCTATGCATCGGGTTCTGGTAGGGTATAGAACGGGGTATTCTAAAAACGGGTAGTTGAATACCCTATTTTCGGGTATTGAAAAAGCCCTATTTATGGGTTTTTTGGGCATTTTTCCTAGTGTTTTTCCGGTATAGATTGGATTTTTTAAAAGGTTTCACTTTTTAGGGTATTTTTCGGATATTTTTAAGTATTTTTCGGGTATACATCAGGTATTTGAAATACCCGTTTTCGGGTGTTGAATAAACCTGGTTCCGGGTATGTAACCGGTTCGGGTTTTCGGGTATTACCGGGAACAAATCGGGTTCGGTTCGGGTTCAATGCCGAAATGCATACCCTATCCGTACCATACGGGTAAGATAAGGTATGGGATCTGGTATCAAAAACCTGGGTATTAAAAAAACCAGTTCCGGGTATTTTTTGCCACAAATTTTTTGTGCACCTCTACTTGTATGAATCAAATTTTTGCCACAAAGGATTTGTAAGATTTAGTGAACATTGAGAACAAGGCCTGGTATTCATTCCCTTGATTTGTGTTTCATGGAACATATGGAGCATGTCCACCTGCTATTGAAGATGTGTCACCATCATCAATCATTTGGACATTAAATCTTTGTTGTCCAGATTGGCTTGCCACAAACACTCTTGGAGTTTCAGAAATGAATTCACTTGGTTCTTCAATGATGGGAACTTGTTGATTCTTGGTTGACAAGTTTCCCATTGGAGCAATTAGATCATTAGCAACTTGAAATCTTGGTTTCACTTCGTTTATCATATGATTTTCAGTCATCTCATGCTCAGCTGCTTGCAGAATACAGATAACATCATCTAGCTTGAAATTAGGAAAGTTCGACTTATCCTTGATAAACTTTCTAGCTGTGTACCATTCACCAGATAAGGAAGAAAGGAACTTCTTGTTCAAATCAAAATCAGTGATAGCAAGATTAGTTGTTCTGATTTCATTGACGATTGCTACAAACCTCTACAACACTAATTTCAATTGTTCCCCTTCTTTGAACTTGAACATGTCAAGCTGTTGCTTCAGCCTATCTTTCTTGATATTCTTTAACTCAGTGTTTCCTTCAAACATCTGTACCACATCATCATACAAGGCTTTTGCAGTTGTGTGATGATTTACACTTGTCAATATTTCCCATGACAGACCCAACTTTAACATGGAAAGTGTCTTTTCTTCCTTTTTCCTCATTCGTCTCTCAATGGCTTGATTGTTTTTTGCACCATTAGTGGGAACATGTTGACCATTCTTAATGGAGTTCCACATTCAAAGTGACATTGTATCAAACAACAGTCTCAAACAGGACTTTCCACTTGATGTAGTTTTCTTGTCCTAACAATCTTGGAATCTTGTTAGTAGACACCTCTTGGTCATCCATTTGTTTAGAAATGCTTTTGGTAATTTTGAATAATTTGGAAATGAAAATTACTTAAAAATTTCAATAAACTTTTTAAAAAAATACTCATATATGAGGATAAAATCCTTGAATCTAATGAAACAGATGGATTAAACCAAGATTAATACTAAAAAAATGATAAACAAAGCAAATCCGAAAATAGAATAATTTTAAACTTTAGATTATTTTAGATCTGTAAAATGAAGAACAGAACGAATGACGTCACAGCTAAATGAAACAGTGCTCAGCTCACGTCATCATCATCTTCTTCAAAATCATGTAATGTTTGGTATAAAGCTTTACAATCAGTCTTATCAGCAACAAATAGGTCGTCACAAGAGAAAAACTAAGCTTTGATACCAACAACTTAATGTTGACAAGACGGTTACAAATATTCTTATGTGAAAACCCAATGAATATTTACTAGCGGAATCAATAATATTCAATATGTTGATAAAGAACACAAAGATGACAAAAACACAAAAGACACGCAAAAGATTTCCATTAATCTTAATTCAAAATACAAAGAAAATATCTGGGTTTTTTAGGCGTATTGTCAGGTGAAGGCTACTTTCCGTACATGGTTATTCTCTTTGCCAAGAAAGTCTAATCAGCCGTCTAATCACCATATTCTTTTTTTCTATGTTACCTCTTCATAAATATGACATAAACTTTCCTTAAATAGGCACACCTGACACCTTCTAGAAACCCTAATGATTGTTGCATAACATTTTCAAATATTACAAGGGTAAAAGGTCTTCGAGTAAGCTTTTGTCTTTGTCGAGCAGACCTTGTAATCTACAAGTGTGCCAGAACAGTTTTCCGAGTAAGCTTTACTTAGAATATTTTCCTTAGAAATTATTTTTCAAGCAGACTTCAATCTACATAATAATATCAAACTTTGCTTGATAATATCCCACAAGCAAACTTTTTCTACATGAGCTCTTCAACGTTTTGTTGATAACTTATTCTAGCAAACTAAGTGTGCTGGTGAAACTGTAGCTTGCTCAAGGTTGAACCTTGCTCGTTGAAGTCCTTAGTATAATTCCATCGACTTCCTTCAAGTGTGATTGAGATCTTTCTTATTAAAACCTTGCTCGATTCACCTAATTACCTGGTTTAATCTTGGTTAAGTCAAGAGTTTGCTCTGAAAGAAACCGTGCTCGATTGATTAACAAGCTTGCTTGATGAAGTGTAGTTTGCTCGAACAAAACACTTAGAAGAATTCCAGAAGTTAACCTTGCTCGAGGTAAGATATCATGCTTGAACAAGTATTAGGCATGCTCTAAGTTCTTAGTTTGCGCGGATTCCATACTTAGCCATTTTTTTGAGAAGGTTGAGACGATTCTAACCTTTATTAAACTCATAACGACATGGACTAAATGCCTTGTCCAAGCCAAGGAACTTACGCCGAAGAGTCCTGATAAATGATGATTGAGACGAGATTCTGCATTTTTGAACCACGAAACGCTCGGTTTCCATTTCGGTAATCCACCGTATCAGAAAACTGTAAGACCTTTCGTCTCACATCGACATCAATAATGATCTTCTTTCCCTAAATCTCCATCACAATCTGCTTGTCGTCTGCATTATACATAGCGGTATTCTAGAATAGTCGGATAATACTGAAGTATATTGGTATGTTCACCGAGATAGAATAGACGATTATATTTCCGAAGAAATATTCATTTAAGAAGGCACAAATGTTGTGCTTCTTGTCATATGGCCGCTCAACAACTTGAGCATCTTCCTCTGCTTGCTGAACAACATGTTCTTCTTGAACATGAGCATTGACGTTCATTTCCTCTGCAATAACTATAAAAACCGAACACATTAGTTTTGGTTTTATACTTTAAAAACCTAAAATTACCAGTACTTGGTAAAATCTTAGTTCCTGATCATATTGTTATCTCCTCATTTGTTAAGATAAGAAACTTATTTATTAGAATTAACAACGAATGGCCTCATTCGTTAAAACAAATTTAAACGAATGACTACCTCTGCTAATATTCTCAAATGAATGATGTATTCGTTAACAATTAAGATTCATTCGTTAATCAGTATTAACCAATGACATTTATTCGTTACATATTACCATGAATTTGTAGATATTCGTCATTAGTATCACGAATGATGTCTTCATTCGTTACTGATTAAGAAAGTAAACTAACGAATGGTCTCTATGACTTTAATTAGTCAAAGGTCAAAATTATCAAGATCAATATAAAGTCAAACATGCAGTTTGAATCTGTAATTCATCACAAACATCAAATATATACAACAGTATAAAATCTAACAATTTATTTGGTTAATTTGATTAGTTTTAATGATTAATTATTCATGTTTGTGTTCTTTAGGGGTTTAGGTTAACTAATCCCTCAAAACTGGAACACAAATCATAACAGAACCATTAATGTACTCGTTTTTACCTTTTGATCAAAGTAGAATCACTCAAACATGTTTAAATCGAGGTTAAGAATACTGAAAGACAAAATTTGCAATTGTTTTTCTCTATTCTCTCGAGTCTCAATGTAAAAAGTAGGGAACGAATGAGTGGCCATTCATTCACCTAGGGTTTATATACATCAAATAACTCAGCGCAAACCCCTAGGCAACGAATAGCCTCATTCATTACTTATAATTTAATGAATGACCTTTCATTCGTCTGTTCATTAGTTAACCTAGTTAACAAATGACCCTCATACGTTAAGAATAACCAATAGCCTTATATTAATTACTCATTCGTTAAAGCATTTTAACGAATAAACACTCATTCGTTATCAGATAGCGGAAGTGAATGTGAGTGGGTAACATATGTGATACATTCGTCGTTTTACTTAAATGAATTGATGCTCGCTCATTACACTAAAGTAAAGAATGAAGTAATTACCTTTAACAATTGAATTTTTACCATTTCAAAATGAAACATTTACCATCAAAGACAAAGTTTTGATATATTAAAGTTAAAATTACATTAAAATTTTAACCAAACGTAAACATTTTACATTAAAAATTCTTACTTTAAAAACATAACTTAAAATCATGGGAAAATTTTTTGTTTTCAAACCTTTTATTCACTTAGCTCGGTAATCGAAAATAATCCATAAACAATTTTAGAACTAAAACAAATATAAGACCTAAAAAATAAACAAAAAAAAAATAAATGTAACTGTGAAAGCAGATAATGTTTTTGTGAGTCGAATAAGGAACCATATTGATCAAGAAATACATCTATATAGTTTTATATTTTGTTTTTACTATGACTGGTGTTATGTCAGTCATGGATATTGTTATCCACTAAAATCTTGTAACAAATGTTTCAGGAATTTTTGTGATATGTTTAAAGATATCAGAAACTATCAGCCTCTATTCTCGATTCAGGTTCATTTGATTTTTACCAAGTCACCTCAGCTTGACTAAAACCTTGTAATCATTTGATCAAAATTCAATGATTTTCATTTTTTAGCAATCTAGAAAATAATCCCCACTACGAGATATACCCCCGTTATCAAGCAATACTTCGAGTTATTTTCCCATGGATGAGTATGAACGATTTCGTCTATACGACTTACATACATTGTATCGCTTGTGGTATGTTTCCTACTAGTATTAAGACACGAGCAATGGAGGAACAATTGTATGACTGACAGCGTGATGAGATCAAGTCAGTAGTGAAGTTTGTACAAAGTACAATTGTGATCAAGTTTAATGACTTATAATGGAGAGTACAACTGCTGGATCGCCTTTTAAGCAAAATATTCACATTTGTGAATACCCATATGGAAAACCGCATAAAGACCAAATGGAGTCTGGAATTCTCGAAGCATCCCATAAATTTAGCATTTAAGGCCATAAGACCATACACCGTTGCAAAGTTAACCAATAACTAGACGCTCTATTGAAATTTGTAACAATTTTGATGATCAAACAGATTTAAGGCTTGAGTGTGACAAAGCTATTAGAATTTTGCCTTCGTCACCATGACTTTGTAAGGGACTAACACCTCTTTGTTTGGCAATGTTATGTTTATATCACGTACTCTACCTTAATCGTTTGTTTAAGACCTACCAATGCACTAATACAGCTAAGCACACAGTCTTTTTGAATATTATTTTTGCTGAAATTTAGAATATAAATGATCAATGTACTATCATTTTCCATTTTTTCTTCAAAACTCATTTTGATGAGCAATTTTTCAATGTTTTGGAATTTAAAATACTTGAATGTTTTTGGATTTTATCTATACTAACCAAAAGCACAATATTTTTTGTATTTTCTCAATCTTCACCATCCTAAACACAATGGGGTTCTTTGTCGTACATATCACAACAGAGTTATCAATAAAAACTGGAGTAGAAAGAAACTTCAAACTATAATCCCTTAAATGTTGTTGGATCCATATAACCTGTGAACTACAACTTGAGGCTACCACATATTCAACTTCAATGGTTGAAGTGGAGACCGTCGTCGACATTTTAAACTGTCAATAAACAAGCCGGTTTCATAAGAACTGACAACCTATCATTGTAGACTTGATGTTGGTCTTCAATACTCCATAGAAAAAATCTAAGAAAGTGGTAAGATCGAAACTATCATCCTTGGGATACCATAACCTGATGTCAGGATTACCACTCAAATAGTGGAAAATACGCTTCACATGCGCCAGAGGAGTCACTCGGGGACTCGCTTGATTCCAGGCACAAAGAAAAACAACAAACATTATATCAAAACGTGAAGCAGTTAACTACATTAACGAACCAATTATAGCTCGGTAAAGGGTAGGATCAATGGTATCCTCAAATTCTTCTGGTGAAAAATTCTTGAACTCCTTGCTGTTATCACTTCGAATTCATCTCACTTTCTGTTTGTACGAGAATAGGTGTATGATCTTTGGAACTCATAATTAAAACCCACGAAAACCTTGAATAGTTACCAATATTGAATAGACAAGTGAAATCTCCAACAATACTAGAATGATTCGTTGAACCGAACATATCTACATGAAGACGTTCCAAAGGAGTATCAATGGAATTGATCTGCTTCAATAGGTGAGACTTATTCTTTTGTTTTACCTTTTTGCATGGAACATAATGATCGGTCAATTTGAAATGTTTTAGTGAAACACCGTCCAACAAATCATTCACCATCAAGTGATTCATATTTCGTACCTGAATATGACCCATACGCATATGCCACAAGATTGAGTCTTTCTCGGTTTCTTTTGAGACAAAACACATTTCAGTAGAATAAGATGACGATACCTTAGAATTCAAATTGAGGACATAAATATCATTCTATTGTGGAGATCTCATGACAACAATATCTTCAGGAATAACGTAACCCGGTTTAAGTATTACACATTCTAGCTCTGTGAATAAAGTGGTAAATTGTTTATCACAAATCCGTGACATGCTCAACTGATTGTGATCCACTTTATCACAATAATTAATTTCTCAAAGGTAATACAACCATTTGAGACTTCACCCTCCTTTGTAATCATTCCACTTTGATTACCAGCAAGCGCTACATACCCTACTTGAATGTATTTAACATTCGAAAAAAGATCAGGGTTGCCAATGATGTGCCGAGAGCATCCACTATCCATTATACATTTATAGTCAAAAATATTCTTGAATAAACTCTACACAACAAGGTAAATAATTAGTTCTAAAAGGATGCCCAGGCCTCAGTTTTGGGCTCCTTTAGTTACACTAAACTCGTTTAAATTAACATGAACCTCCTTTCGTGTATTCACATCATGAAACATGATATGAGTGTCATCAAGCTTGACTCGAGGTGGTAGTCTTTTCAAAATTTGTTTAACCACGGAAACCTTAGGTGATTATTCCTTGGTTATCGGCTTTTTAGTTTTTTTTACCTTAGATCCACATTTTCGTTAAATGTGACCAAGTTCACCACATGAGAATCAAGTTCTCATATCCACAAAGGTGTGCGATGCGTCAAAAACACTACGTGAAACTTCAGGTTGAAAAGATGCAACCGCTACATTACAGTCATCCAATTGATTAGAACGTGTATTCTTGTTATATTCAAGGTTGGAACAATTTGAAAAACTTTGTATTGTATCCGTTCTAGTGGAACTAACAAATTTAATGGGTTCCACAAATTTTACTAGATGTTTTACTTTTGGTTTAGAAAATGTCTAGTTTATAAACTTGGAATTTTCAAAAAAATTTTCAAAGTCATTCAAGCTTAATGTCTCATTATGAAACACACTTTCAATCAATTCGGGTTTGATTAAGTGCAAAGGAATGTCTTTTTCATTGAATACTTTATTCATACCTTTTAACTTAAAAACCCTCCCAGCTTTTACAATAACCTCAATCGGATTACTGAATCTCATTAAGTCCTCATTAGAATTGATTGTTTTTTTTTATTTCATTTTAGTCACCTTTGGCAAGTTTGAACCATACAAATCCTGTTCAAACTCATGTGGTTCACAAATAATGTGATTAGAAGAGGAATTTTCTGTTCTTTGAGTACCAACTCGGGTTCAAACACATCCTCAATGACCACACCGTCAAAAGATTCGGCGAATACTTAATCACTACGAATATAGGTTTCAGGAAACGACATTTTAAAAACTCATTTTTTCTTGTATGGGTTGTTTAGATTCCTCCTTTTTATTATATTCTAAAAACCGACGGGTGGATCAGCAATAAAAGGACTATCAATATCAACTTTTGCACGATCTCCCGTAAATGGATTATTAGAATAATTGTTTTGAAATGGTGGAGAAACAACAACAAATCCTAAACCATTTTTAGTTCCTTTTCCTTTGCCAATCACTTCGATTATCTCATATAACAAAAATGAAGAATTTCTAAATATTTGAAGTTTGTTTTTTAACTCAAGCACTTCATTTTCTAGCTTAGTGATCTTAGTTCTAGATTTCAAGATCACCTGAAACCGTCGATCAATAATTACCAACTTTCTAGAAACTTCGGCAATAAGATCATTATTACTATTAGACAAGGCCTCAATTTTTACATTAGGTTTTGTTTCAAGATCTATGGCTTGTCTATAGTTATCACGAACTACAGCTAAGTCTTTCACCAATGTCTTATTGTCAAATCACAGTTTCAATCACAACTTCTTGAATTACATTAACAGGTTCACTAAAGTAGGATTAGGACTAACCTCTTAAATTTTAGTCATACTAGCGAAAGAATTTTTGTAGCTCTTGGCTTGAAATATCATAATCAGTCTCCGTCTTTGACTCATCACTTTCTTCATTCAACCCATCACCCGATTTGATTTTTGGGTCCCGAATACTCTTTCTTCGGCTTGTCACATTCTATAGCAAAGTTACCATATTCTTAACAATTATAACATTGAACATTTAACTTATCGAATCCAACCCTCTTATTCAAGGTTGGCAAGTCTTTTACCATTTTGTGCATAAACTTCTTCACTTTTCTCACTTATTTTATTTATGTTTTAAATAATTTATATATAAACATATATGTGTTTGTAAATAAGAAGAATGTAACTCATATATGTTTACAACTCGCTTAACGAACCGATTTTTTTTTAAATAAATTTTTCGTTCAGCCTAGTCAATATTAATTAATATATATATATATATAAAATATCAATTATATTTATTTGAAAATCAAACATAAATAATAGTAATAATAATAATAATAAGGTTTATTGGATTTTAAAAATCTCTATAGTTTGATATTCGCTGACAATAATCCCTATTCATTTTATCACCACTAGAGGTCCCAAATTTAAAAAATTTGCCCCCCAATGATCATCCATTAAAAAGGACTTAACGAAATTACACATTTTTTTTTTCAATTTCAAACTAATATTTTAGGGATTTTGATCGAAAGGAGGATATGGGTCATTGATGTAAAACTTAGTTCGAAACATTATTCCAAATCAATCAAAAATTGCTTCATTTCTAATGTTTATATTTACAATTAACAAAAGTCAAGACGTTTGAATCACCGTTTCGAGCTAGGTTTTACATTAATCGACACACATCCTCCTTCTGATTAATAACCCTAAAAATTAATTTCGAAATTTAGAAAAAGTATAACACCGTTAAGTTCTTTTTAACGGGGGACCATGTAACGACTCCGACGAAACCAAGTATACCCTAGCCGGTAGACAATAGTTACGTTATAATTAATGTCGGGTACATGATTCACCATAGTAATTATACGAGAATACATGGTTCACTGTATTGATTGTACGTGAATATATAATTCATCGATTTGAATATGCGATTAATCGATTGATAGTTATTGAAACCCGAACGAATCGAGGGTTCAATTATAGACAATATCTATAATATTTAGTGATTTTATGAAGCATTAATGCTTCAGGATAAGTAAAGTACGGCACAGAAAAAGAATTTCGATTTAATGGTACGTCGGTACATTAAACGAAACCTTCAATACCAAACCGAGCAAGAGACGATCGATCAAGCCGAAAAAGATGCGCAATTATTAATAATATGATGTTTTAAGTTAATAAATGTCATGGTTTAAGTTTTTAAAGTTTTTAAATCGGTTTTATATAAATTTCATTTTTAAGCCGAAAACGACCGTTTTAGACTCGTTTTAAGCCGAATTAGACATTTAACCGAAAAACGAACTGAACCAGATTATCCAAACCATTATCCAGATTTCGAGAATCCAAACATGTGGCTAAGAATGGAGAGGTGGGTCCCACCCCACCCTCCTTGGATTTCCGATCGGCATTAAGGGGTTTACCCCATTGCCTTATTTATTATTTTTTTTAACAACAAATCTTCAAGATCTTCATTCTCTCTCAACTTCATGATCGAAAACCCAAGATTTTTAGCAAGAAAACTGAGGTAAAAATCGAGTTATGTACGTGTTCATCTTCGTTTCTTGAGTTTATTTGCAAGAAAATGAGGTTTCAAAGATGAAAACCGATTCTTGCATGATCAAGTGATGTATACGGGTTATACAAGGGATCTTGGTCCAAGAAAGGAGTTAAACGAACCAAAAACGAATTTTTACGGTTTAAACTTTAGTTTTGAAACAATAACCGAAACTATAGTGTAAGAGGCTTGATTGTGAGTGTAACTTTGTTGGTATTGTGGTATGTTGGTTGTAGGATCTGTATTTAATGGTAGATAAGGTGGAAAGAGTTCTAGGGTTTTCTAGCTCGGTTTAGTGAAAATGGCATGTAAAAAGAGATTTTGGTTCTGGAAAAATTACAGGGGACTATGAGGATGGCAGGGGTCATCCAGGAAAAATTTGAGATTTTTCTAAGGTCGTTTGGTATTTACGACATATTTAGTGTTTAAATGGTGTTTAAAAATAGATAAATATATTTTTAATATAAAAATTAATTCTGGAAATATTTTATAAAATTCCCCACTGTCAAGAAGTGATTTGTGCAAAATTTCAAGATCCGGGATTAAACGGATAACTATTTGTGCAAAAACCAACTTTTAAAGTTTAAAACGCGTAAACCGGTAAAGTTCGCCTAAACGAGCTGACCGGTGTATAAAAACTCTAAAAATGAACTATTTTCATATAACTGAGTTAAACAAGTAAAAATAAATCATCCGAAAATAATTCGGACGATTTGAGTAATTTTTCCGATTTAACAGTTTCCGGTGCACTAAAGACGGAAACGGGTCCCGCGGCCAATCGGGGCGTCTAAACCGAGCTCTAATTTCACAACATTAATTAAATTGTCAGTCAACAACTATTTTCGGGTCGTGTGTGACCAAACTCATTTTTGAAACGTAAAAACGGATAACCGTGCTAGGCACGCAAAACGGGAAAAACGACTAATAGTGATTTTGACTAGTGAACTCTAAACGATATCACAATCTGAGTCCGGAGAAGTGTTTCTGGGTTAACATTGCCCACGGAATGGGTACAGTACTGGGTTAACAGTGTCCCCAGGTGTACCGGTTGATACGGTTAAAGATTGTATAAACAATAATTGTATAATAACGATCGTAGGTATCATATTACAGATTGGACGTGTTAACTGATAATCATTGTTGTTACCTGCTTGCATGTGCTAAGGTGAGTTTCACGAGCCCCTTTTTCTGAATTGTTTTTAAATACTTTCTCGGGGCGGAAGCATGTTACTACTGAAATGTTTAAGTACATACTGAACGCATGGATTTGCGTGTATTTATATATATTTTATTGTACGGGAATCGTACGGAAATGTACTAAGATGGTAATTGTCTGAGTTGCTAACATTCTAAGGCCCCGGAACACGAGTGATTAACTGAAAGCCGGTGGAGTGTGGATAGTACTATTAGTCTGACAAACTCAACTGGTCCGGCATAGATTTGCTGATGTTTCCCAGCCAGTTGCACATGTCTATTTTGTTGTTATATATATTTTGCTATGTAATGTTAGACATAGCGGTTTGGGGCAGGTTCGTGGGCGGAGTATGCCACGGGGTTGTGTGTGGATAGTCAGAGGTTTCACTTGTGGGCTCAGCATAATTACATTGATAATATTATATTTTGATAATGATTTATCATGGTTTACTCGAATTGTGAAACTCACCAACTATTCGTAGTTGACCCGTTTTCTCACATGCTTTTCAGGTACGATTAAGATGAAGTGATTGCTTACGTGCTAAGTGCTTGATGTGTGTAAGATTTGCGTGCGGGATGTTAGGATACATTATAATAAATAGAATTATGTATCGTATTGTATGATGTGTGTATCACCTAGACGGTAATGAAATACGAGATAATGTAATTTGAAGTATATTAATGTATTCAGTTTTCTTTATAAACAATGTGGTTGATATCAGAGGTGTCTGTTGCATCCCGTTTACGTTTCCGCTGCGGTTACGGGGTGTTACAGAACTTGGTATCAGAGTCATTGGTTATAAAGAATTAGGATGTCTTTAAAAGATACCTAAAATATAACCAGTAGCTCAAGTATTATAGGATCTGAATATCAACTAATAATTTATAGTGACGAGATCTGGATGAACTTGGATGGACAAGTGGGTTATTATGGTCCGGAACATAATAACAGACTTGTCCGCACGAGGGAATTCAGGGGAAGTCACGGGGTACATTAATAGGTAAAAATGGCAACATATGTGTAAAGTATATAATATTATTTATACGTGCTAATGTGTGTATATATATATATGTACATATCTTGTGGGTACATGTATTGAGAAATAGGACCCGGATAAGGAACCGGGGGATAAAATAATAAAAGTACCGAGGATGCTGAAATTTCTAGAGCATCGGTTGATGATAAGTCTGACTTATCGGGCCATAGTTATGATAGTACCAAGTTAGATCTCCCGTTTGACATTAACCAGAAATATCTAGTAACCGTCACTCCCAACCAAAATTGATAAATCCCTTACCCTACCAACACCGGTACCGTATATCTTAATAACCCCTTTGTTCACCCGAACCGCCGACCCTCACGTACGGACGGACCTGTACCTGAACCCATTCTTATTCCATTAAGGTAAATAAATAAATAAATAAATAAAATAAAATAAAATAAGATAAATAATAATAATAATAAATTTGATGATAAATGAGCAGATAAAAATAATATATAGAAATATATATGTGTATTTCTCACTCTCAAACATATGAGACATACCACCTCCAGATCGAGAATCACCGATTTTAGCGAACCTAGAACGCCTGAGGACATTGACTGAGCAAGTGATAGAGTTTCCCATAATAGTAATTGATAATATTTGAAGGCAACATGGGTTGCGCGATTACCTTGAACCTTGCAACTCCCTATGTTATTCTTACATCCGTTAGATGCCTATACCCATGTATACTCGAATAGAATGATTACCCATACACAAAGAGGTGTTGGAATCATTATAGCATAGTTTGTTATTCGTTCATATGTGGTTTACCGTGTATGCCGGATGTACAAATAGACACGGATATTATAACTCCGTGGTACGTAATCGTTTGGTGCTCACGGTGAGCATGTATCGGTTATGCTGACATGCAGAGGGATATTGAAATCAAGCATATTAAACATTAATCTTTGTTGAGAAAGATCTATATGTCAGTTGGTGACAAGGGTTATGGAACATTGTTAGACGTTAACCGACGTCAGGTTAAGTCCATATCTTATTATATTTGTGGGACATATATACTAGATACTGGTATGTGTAATATGTATGATAATATTTGGTGTGTATGTGTACCTGCTGTTATGATTGAGCTGGTAACGAGTTATACGGTGAGATTAGTATGGATTACTGCGTACGGGATGGGTACGGCAGAATGACATAAAAAGAGTAACTCCAATGATGGAGATTGATATGATTCAGTTGATTGCTCAAAGATAGCAGATGATGGTACCGAATGTCGCATCACAGATCACTGCTAGTGTTGATGCAAATGTGATCGCAGAATTATAGATCGAGCAATCACATGAATATGAATATTTCAATTCTTAGTGTTATTACTAAGAGTGATAATGTCCCACCGAATACTATAATGACTACAAGTATTAGTTGTAAACTAAACATGAATAGTAGTCGTAATGAATTAGATCCGGTATGAAGGATATGTTTGTTGGTTGTGTTAAGGAAATCATTGATAGTTTACTGATGGTAAAGGGAGGAATAGATTAGCGAGTGGATAGAAAAGATCGAAATGGTTAAGGATATTGGTAAGAGTCTAGAATATTGTGTAGTGAAAGTTGCTACAGATATGTTGGTAGATTATGTTGTATCGTGATGGAACACGATGGTATAAAATTATAGTTAGAAAATTTTTACTCAGATGATATGGTCAGAATTTAAAATTCTTGTGCTAGAGCACTTTTATTCGAGTAATTAAGTTCAGAGATTGGAAACTGAGCTACGAAAGATAGAAATGTTGTGTGCTGATCACTTAGAACACGCTAAACGTTTGAAGGAATTGTCATGTCTGGTAACATGACTAATTACTCCTGAAACTAAGCGTAGTGAGCGCTATATTGGGGACTAACTCCATCGATAAGGAGTATAGTCAATCCTGTAAAATATACAACCTTTGGAAGGGTTGTGTCACAAGCCAGCATTGATATATTTGACTCTATGGGAAGCGGACTGGAGGGACGTTAGGTGAGACGTCGAGTGTTAAAGAAGAGAAATGATAAAGGAATAGTGCAAGATAGGCTTTTGAATAAGTAGGTATGTCCTACAACCCAGAATTATACTAAGACTAATTCTGGTGTGAAAACATGAACCGCATGAAGGGTCCTTCCCTAAATGTGGAAAATATGGTTATCGGCAGGAAGAAGAATGTCGAGTGATAGTAGGCCACAGGTGTGGTAAAGATGGACGTAATGCCCTAATTGTAGAACCAATTGAAGCCATGTGAACCGGCAACCCCAACCCATTCGTGTACAACCACTCCGAACCCAACAACTTCAATAACAATCCATCCAAAGAAACCAAATTATGCCAAACAGTTGTACTTGCTATGAATGTGGCAGTACAGAACGTTTCAAGAGAAATTGCCCAAAGTTGAACCAAGGTGTCGTTGGAAGATGAACATCATGACAAGCATCAACCTCGGATCAAGCAAGGAGCCGTGCTTTTGTGAGTAATTCGAATAAAGCACGTCATGATCCAAAGGTGGTATTAAATATGTTGTAGTTTTAAATCAATAGGCTTCAGTGATATTTTTACGGTCGCCGATAGAAGTTAGTTCCTGTTAACCTCCTACCATTTGGAAAGATACCGATTAGTGAAACTATAGAACCCTATACTGTAGAATCGCTAACGGTAAATCCCTAATGGTTAACTAAATTGTTCGGAATTGTCCTATTATTCTGAACGATTAACCTTTCCTTATTGACCTACGACCAGTAAAGTTAAGAAGTTTTGACGTAATAGTTAACATGGATTGGCTAACTCAACATGAAGCTGAAATCAAATATGAAAAGAAGATGATTAGAAGCTCTCTTTCGGACGATGAAGCGAATAGACGCAGAGAAAAGTATTTAAAAGAAAACATATAGAAGATGTTCCGGTGATACGTAAATATCCAGATGTTTTCCAAAACTGCCCGGAATACCACCAGCATGACAAGTTGAGATTCGTATCGATCTAATACCAGGAGCATATCCTATTGCCAAAGTATCTTACCGACTTGCTCCAACTGAAATGCAAGAATTATTGGATAAGGTTTTATACGACCTAGTTAGTCACCATGGGGTGCACCAGTGTTATTTGGGAAATGAAGGACATAAGTGTTAGGATAAGTATTGATTAGGGAAAATTGAATAAAGTGACGATCAAGAATAGGTATTCACTTCTTTGAAGTAAATGATCTATTTAACCAACTGCAAGGGGTAACTTATTTTTTTTAGAAGATTGATCTTAGATATAGTTATCACCAAATGAAAAATCCAAGAGGAGGACGTTGCAACAACGGCGTTTCGGACTCGTTACGGCCATTATGAATTCTTATTTATGCCGTTTGGGCTAACAAATGCGCCGGCAGTGTTCATGGAACTCATGAACCGAGTCTGTAAACTTTATTTTGACAAATTGGTCATAGCATTCATTGATGATATTTTGATATATTTGCAACGTAAAGAAGAGCACGAACGACGTTTAAGGAAAATTGTGGAAGTGTTAAAGCAAGAGGAGTTGTACGAGAAGTTTTCGAAATGTGATTTTGAACACAGAAAGCATAATCCTTTGGTCATGTTGTAAAGCAACAAGGATTTCACATAGATCCAAATAAGATAGAGACCATTAAAATTGGCAGTCACCCAAGGCGCCAAAGGAAATGCGCCAATTTTTAGGACTAGCCGGAGACTATCAGCGGTTCATCGAAGAATTTTTAGCATTACCCAACTCATAATCCTTTGTACGACGCAAATGTACAAATTTTATAGATGATAAGAAACCGCAGTCTCATATTCAACAAAGATGGGTCGAGTTGTTAAGCGATTATGACTGTGACATCCGTTATCACCCCGGCAAGGCTAACGTCGTAGCCGATGCCTTGAGTAGGAAAGATCGGGTTAAGCCATTGCGAGTGCAAGCGCTGGGGATGATAGTCCAGTCGAACCTTTCGGACCTGATTCGAGTCGCTCAACGTGAGGCGTTAAAAGAGGAACAATTGGAAAAGGAGGGACTTTACGGCAATGAGAAGAATTTCGAACAGCGCGTGGACGAAATTCTCTACTTCAAAAATCGGGTTTGGATCCCGACCTTCCATGACCTTCGAGAATTAATCATGGACGAAGCGCATAGATCGAAATATTCCATACGTCCGGGATCGGATTAGACTATTGATGATACGAATATCTGAAAGGATTTTATTAATGGCCGAGTTTGGAGAAAGATATGGTTACGTATGTTGGTGAATATTTATGTTATGCAAGAGATAAGGCTGCACACCGAAAACCCTATGGAACGCCACAACGACAGAAAATTCGCCAATGATAGTGGGAATAAATTACAATGGATTTCGGGACGCAAATTCCCAAGATATATCAAAGGCATGGTGTAAAGTGGGTAATCGCGGATCGATTAACCAATCCTCGCATTTCATCCCAATCTATGACGATTGCCACAATGAATTCTCGCCCAAATTCATGATGGTAAAATGGTATCTCGTCGTGGAGTACCATTTTCAATTATTTCAGATCGAAATAGTCATCCTATTTCCATTATTGGAAGGCGGGGAAGGAAGCATCGAGAGCTTGAAGCTTTCTGTGGGTGAAGTAATTATCACCAATTTGTTAAATTGAAAATGGACGTCACTCAAGCCATAAGATTTGAATTGATTCAAGAAACAACCAATCGGATTTATAATATTTAAGATAAGTTGAAAGCAGCGCGAGATTGGCAAGGGATTTATGCCAACATTCATAGGAAACCATTGTCACTGGAAAGAGGTGACAAGGCATTTTTAAGGCATCACCTTCGAGAGGTGATATAAGGTTTGGCAAAACCGAAAATAGCTCCTTAATATATATTGGACCTTATGAGACTATCTCCATGATTGGTCATTTAGTTTATCGATTAAAGTACTTCAGGGGCTAAGTACTATACATGATGTTTTGCCATGTATACGGATTGAAAAGTACCTAAGCGACGAGGCAACGGAAATACTAGTAATGGAGGTACTCATAGAAGACATACTTAATGTCATAAATAATTCCGTAGTGATAATAGACGGGAAAACTAAACAGTTTGGACATACCAAGCTTTATTGATTAAGATTAAGTGGAATTCACAGCGAGGACCAGATTATACCTGGTAACGCGAGGGTGAATTCTGAAGGTAAAACCCCCACCTTTCTCTCGGAAGGGGATAGTGGGCGTGTAAAATTTCGAGGACGAAATTTCTTAACGGGGGGAGAATGTAACGACTCCAACGAAACCAAGTATACCCTAGCAGGTAGACAATAGTTACGTTATAATTAATGTCGGGTACATGGATCACCATAGTAATTATACGAGAATACATGGTTCACTGTATTGATTATACGTGAATATATAATTCATCGTATTGAATATGCGATTAATCGATTGATAGTTATTGAAACCCGAACGAATCGAGGGTTCAATTATAGACGATATCTATAATATTTAGTGATTTTATGAAACATTAATGCTTCAAGATAAGTAAAGTACGGCACATAAAAAGAATTTCGATTTAATGGTACGTCGGTACATTAAACGAAACCTTCAATACCAAAACGAGCAAGAGACGATCGATGAAGCCGAAAAAGATGCGCAATTATTAATAATATGATGTTTTAAGTTAATAAATGTCATGGTTTAAGTTTTTAAAGTTTTTAAATCGATTTTATATAAATTTCATTTTTAAGCCGAAAACGACCGTTTTAGCCTCGTTTTAAGCCAAATTAGACATTTAACCGAAAAACGAACTGAACCAGATTATCCAAAACATTATCTGGATTTCGAGAATCCAAACATGTGGCTAAGAATGGAGAGGTGGGTCCCACCCCACCCTCCTTGGATTTCCGATCGGCATTAAGGGGTTTACCCCATTGCCTTGTTATTTTTTTTAACAACAAATCTTCAAGATCTTCCTTCTCTCTCAACTTCATGATCGAAAACCCGAGATTTTTAGCAAGAAAACCGAGGTAAAAATCGTGTTATGTACCTGTTCATCTTCGTTTATTGAGTTTATTTGTAAGAAAATGAGGTTTCAAAGATGAAAACCGATTCTTGCATGATCAAGTGATGTATACGGGTTATACAAGGGATCTTGGTCCAAGAAAGGAGTTAAACGAACCAAAAACGAATTTTTACGGTTTAAACTTTAGTTTTGAAACAATAACCGAAACTATAGTGTAAGAGGCTTGATTGTGAGTGTAACTTGCTTGGTATTGGGTATGTTGGTTGTAGGATCTGTATTTAATGGTAGATAAGGCGGAAAGATGAGTGTGTAGCTTGTAGTGGCGGAAAACAAAAGGTATATTCGGTTTATGTTCGGTTATGGATTTTTGGACAGATTGTGGATGGTTTAGAGTTAGGTCATGAAATTTTACAGAGGTGTTAAATACATGAAAATAAGAGTTCTGTGAAATTTTGGTAATTTTTGGACAAAGGATGAATATTTGGTGAATTTAATGCTCGGTTTTGGCTAAAAATGGTGAAAAATAGTTAAATATCATGAAAAATTCTGGAAACTTATAGATAAGCTTTATATAACATTTATAAGTCACACAAAAAAATTTAGGTCAGTTGGAGAAGTCTAAGTAGGCTTTTCGGTTAAACGAGTTCTAGGGTTTTCTAGCTCGGTTTTAGTGAAAATGGCATGTAAAAAGTGATTTTGGTTCTGGAAAAATTACAGGGGACTATGGAGATGGCAGGGGTCATCCAGGAAAAATTTGGGATTTTTCTAAGGTCGTTTGGTATTTACGACATATTTAGTGTTTAAATGGTGTTTAAAAATAGATAAATAAATTTTTAATATAAAAATTAATTCTGGAAATATTTTTATAAAATTCCCCACTGTCAAGAAGTGATTTGTGCAAAATTTCAAGATCCGGGATTAAACGGATAACTATTTGTGCAAAAACAAACTTTTAAAGTTTAAAACGCGTAAACCGGTAAAGTTCGCCTAAACGAGCTGACCGGTGTATAAAAACCCTAAAAATGAACTATTTTCATATAACTGAGTTAAACAAGTAAAAATAAATCATCCGAAAATAATTCGGATGATTTGAGTAATTTTTCCGATTTAACAGTTTCCGGTGCACTAAAGACGGAAACGGGTCCCGCGGCCAATCGGGGCGTCTAAACCGAGCTCTAATTTCACAACATTAATTAAATTGTCAGTCAACAACTATTTTCGGGACGTGTGCGACCAAACTCATTTTTGAAACGTAAAAACGGATAACCGTGCAAGGCACGCAAAACAGGAAAAACGACTAATAGTGATTTTGACTAGTGAACTCTAAACGATATCACAATCTGACTCCGGAGAAGTGTTTCTGGGTTAACATTGCCCCCGGAATGGGTACAGTACTGGGTTAACAGTGTCCCCAGATGTACCGGTTGATACGGTTAAAGATTATATAAACAATAATTGTATAATAACGATCGTAGGGATCACATTACATATTGGACGTGTTAACTGATAATCATTGTTGTTACCTGCTTGCATGTGCTAAGGTGAGTTTCACGAGCCTCTTTTTCTGAATTGTTTTTAAATACTTTCTCGGGGCGGAAGCATGTTACTACTGAAATGTTTAAGTACATACTGAACGCATGGATTTGCGTGTATTTATATATATTTTATTGTACGGGAATCGTACGGAAATGTACTAAGATGGTAATTGTCTGAGTTGCTAACATTCTAAGGCCCCGGAACACGAGTGATTAACTGAAAGCCGGTAGAGTGTGGATAGTACTATTGGTCTGACAAACCCAACTGGTCCGGCGTGGATTTGCTGATGTTTCCCAACCAGTTGCACATGTCTATTTTGTTGTTATATATATTTTGCTATGTAATGTTAGACATAGCGGTTTGAGGCAGGTTCGTGGGCGGAGTATGCCGTGGGGTTGTGTGTGGATAGTCAGAGGTTTCACTTGTGGGCTCAACATAATTACATCGATAATATTATATTTTGATAATGATTTATCATGGTTTACTCGAATTGTGAAACTCACCAACTATTCGTAGTTGACCCGTTTTCTCACATGCTTTTCAGGTACGATTAAGATGAAGTGATTGCTTAAGTGCTAAGTGCTTGATGTGTGTAAGATTTGCGTGCGGGATGTTAGGATACATTATAATAAATAGAATTATGTATCGTATTGTATGATGTGTGTATCACCTAGACGGTAATGAAATACGAGATAATGTAATTTGAACTATATTAGTGTATTCAGTTTTCTTTATAAACAATGTGGTTGATATCAGAGGTGTCTGTTGCATCCCGTTTATGTTTCCGCTGCGGTTACGGGGTGTTACAGACCATTATAACACCGAAAGTTGGCAACTTTTTCAAAGTCGGGACCGCCAACAACGATAAAATGAATAGAGATTATTATCCGCTAATAACATTTAATAGGGCTTAGTAAAATCTAATAATAATAATAATAATAATAATATATTAAACCCAAAAATTCTCCAAATTCCTTTAAACCAATTAGTAACTCTTATATCTCATTGAATTATTTTTGTTTGTTTATACTCTCTAGTTTATATTATTTACAAATTTAATGATAGTTAAACTAGTAGTATTAACTACAGTATTAACAAACCCCCCCCCAATTGAATCCCAAATCCGTCTTAATTCTTGCTATTATAATTTCTTCGTCAATAATTAATTAATATAATCGTTAAAAATTAGGAACTCTTGTCGACGTATCCCAAGAGTTCGACCGTTTTCATCTTAACTTTAATCATCATCATGTCCTCATTAACCCACTCGATAATGTGAGTAATTAAAACCCTTTTTTTACCATTTTACATTTTTTGGGGCGTTATGCGTTTACAAGTTAATTAGATTTATCATTTTCACTGCAATTCCACTATTTGTGTAGATATGCAATTGCTCAATTAGTTGATGACTATGTGTTTATTTTTGAGTTATGGTTGTTGGTATCTCATCCTCATCCTCATCCTCATTGTTGCGTTTTATATTTTAGACTGATGCATCGAAACATTACTCATTTATAATAAATATAAAGGGCATGTCGTCAAGGAAAAATAACAAGTAATTGAAGATATTTCGGGTGAATTAGACGGGTTTAATATTATTTCACTAGTCTTATCCAAGAGGCGGATGGAGTGAAGACCAAGGCACAAGACCCCTACAGTAGATGATTAGGTCATGTGTTTCATTATTATGTGTTTTTATGGAGAGTTTGCTCTAGGGAATAGTTCTCCCCGGGTGGTCGAGCATTTCTATGTATGTATGTATGTATGTATGTATGTATGCATGCATGTATGTATGTTCGTAAGTTTGTATGTGCCTATGTACGTATGTACGTACGTACGTATGTACGTATGTATGTATGTATGTATGTATGTATGTATGTATGTATGGATGCATGCATATGTATGTATGTATATATGTATGTATGTATGTTTGTGTGTACGTGTGTATGTGTGTGTGTGTATATGTATGTATATATGTATGTATGCATGAATGTATGTATGTATGTATGTATGTATGTATGCATGCATATGTATGTATGTATGTATGTATGTATGTATGTATGTATGTATGTATGTATGTATGTATGTATGTATGTTTGTGTGTACGTGTGTATGTGTGTGTGTATGTATGTATGTATGCGTGTATTATGTATGTATGTATGTATGTATGTATGTATGTATGTATGTATGTATGTATGCATGTATGTATGTATGTTCGTAAGTGTGTATTTGCCTATGTACGTATGTATGTATGTATGTATGTATGTATGTATGTATGTATGTATGTATGTATGTATGTATGTATGTATGTATGCATGCATGCATATGTATGTATGTATATATGTATGTATGTTTGTGTGTACGTGTGTATGTGTGTATGTATGTATGTATATATGTATGTATGCATGTATTATGTATGTATGTATGTATGTATGTATGCATATGTATGTATGTATATATGTTTGTGTGTACGTGTGTATGTGTGTATGTATGTATGTATGTATGTATATATGTATGTATGCATGTATTATGTATGTATGTATGTATGTATGTGTGTATGTATGTATATATGTATGTATGTATGAGTTTTCTACATGAAAATCATTCGGTTAATGATAATATACTCTCCACATCTGTCCATTAGATCTTTCAAGAGTGAATACATGTTGTAGATCGATCATGAACCGAGCTCGTTTATAATTGTTTCTACACGCTTCCGCACTCGGGCTCACATCTGTCAAATGGTATCAGAGCGGGTTACAGAATTGTTCAGACTTACCGCTTAATTTGATTCAATTCTCTCTTGAATCCAACATGGACATTAAAATTTGAAGTTTGTTGATGTTTTTGAAGGTTTTTGCGTGGATTTGGAAGAAGTTTGATGATTTAAAGATAATTTCTGTCAATTGATGCTTGAATTGATGATTAGTTCGGAGATTCAACATCAATTTCACGTTTATAGGTTCATTTTCATCCAGATCTACTGTTTTCGGTTTGTTTTGGGTCGAACTTGTTTATATTTGATACGGTAGATATGATGTTTGATGAAATTGACTATAGATTATTGAGAAACACTAAGAGCTTCTATATGATTGATCAATTCATATCGATTTATCAACGGATCTAGTTATCTTATAAGTGTATGTGAGATAATATATTGATGAATGAAGTGTATGAATAGTAAATTGGGCAGAGTAACGGCTAGAGAGAAATAGGTTAAAAAACTTGTTAAATTACTTGGACTTAATCAGTCTATATATAGAATATGAATGCCATTCGTTACACATTACATAACGAATGGCCCTCATTCGTCTTCATTACATAAGTATATCAATGGGTATAGCAAATAACCCATTCGTTATACCCCATTCGTCAACATTCCATGACGAATGGTACAAAACTATAACGAATAGATGTTCATTGGTTAAACATCATTAACAAATGAATATAGTTAAATATGAATGGTCTCATTCGTTAATCATCCTTAACGAATGAGTCTTTACAACAACGAATGGGACTTGTAAATTACTAAATTTACCTTATATTAAAATAATAATAAATTACTAACGATTACGAAGACTCGATATGACCAAACCATGCACTAAAAAACACCCCCTTGTCTCGTGCTCTTTGTCTTTAAATTACTCGAATCGCTTTGAATTCCAATCAGCATAACTATGAACACCAAATGACTGAAAAACACGAACAACGCATTGGAATTGCATAGCATGGTCATAGTCTTCACGATTTACAAAAAGTATCTTGTTCTTGAACAACATTTCATTGCCCATTTCTAATAATTTAACGAGCCACATAGGATTGATGACTCGTATAAAATTATTCTTCAGCCTTTTTCCCAAAACAATAACCACTTCACCCGTACGGTTGTCGTTGTACCACCGGTTGAATGATAAATGGAGATCTTACAGAAACGTCTTCATCGGCACTCACCTCATCGTCTTTGGCGGATTAAACTTTAACACGAGTTCTCTCCAATCAATTTGAGGATCAATCTCATCGATATATTTTTTGGTTGGTACATGCGGTTTAAAAAAATTTAAACTCGTGTTGACCTCAAAGAGCAGATGTTGGTGAAACCATCCTGCTAATTGATTTACACCACGGTTGATGAAAGGCTGATTGGCCAGTGTCCGCACATCCCACCTCGGCAGCGAGAGAACGTCAATAATGTATTGAAAGTACTGAACGATGTTCTCCCACTTAATAATACAAACCCTGTAGGAATATGATCCTTATCATGCTAAACATCATGTGCGTTAACTCACAATGATTACGACCGATTCGTTTATATTTACTATACGATACGATATAGCGGAAATATATCATAAAACAATCACAACCCAATCACTCATAACATTCAGTATATTGAGATAACAATGCGAGTACAAAACTAAATAACCGTCAACTTGCTAAGATCTAAATGAAAGCCCTATATATAGCCAAACAATGTCAACGTATAAGTTTAAGGCATCGTACACGCTTATACGGGCGTATAAGCTTATACGTTTCCTGACTTATATGTTTAAACCTACAAGCTTTAAAATATTGACAATTAAGCCACTAACAAACATACAAATGACATAATAAGCCCACTAGACATAGCATTAGATAAAAAATGCTCAAAAAATCTCCCCCTTGGATATTGCAAGGTCTTCAATTAATCCCAAAGAATCTCTTCCAATATTCCTTCATAGCTTCTTCAAATGACGGCTTTGTAGACATTTTCTGAGATGTAGGCCTGGAAACACCCATGGCTTTATATTGATATTTGTTCCAAGAGGCCTCTGTAACTCGATCTCTAATCTTAGCTTCATGTTCAGCTTCAATATTCTCACGTTCATCACTAACTGCCCTCCAGTTCATCTCTCAAGATTTACTAGAATGTATCTTCTTGTGATAGCATAAGTCCACAGCCTTCTGAAACTGATTGGGTTGAGTCTTCAAACTCTCATCACTACGTTGATTCTTGTTGACATGTAGTATCTCAATATCTTTCCATGAGCAATTAATCAGCCACAGCAGATCATATAATCGTATCACATCATACTTTTCACTCCCACGATCCAAGTATATGCTCGCTTCACCAGTCAATGCCATATAAGACCAACAAAGGAAGTAAGGATGAAAATCTTGTTCCGTTTGGTACAACGGAATAATGTGAAGCGATTCTGGTCTTGTATACCTCAACGTTCTAATCAACTCCCCCTTATGATTTTTATGATTTCTCGATTTGAACATCTTAGGCTTTTGAGGTGCCCATTTCTTGAAACAACGTTTCTCTTTATTAAACATAAACCTCCAAATAATATCCACATGACCACTCTTTGATTTGTATAACAAATCATAATGCATTGAAATGTCGTACGCATCAAACCAAGTTAGACCCTTTCAATTCCATCAAATTATTGAAGTACTGTACTCCAAATAATCTTCTAATCCCAATCTTCTTGATCTTGCTCAGATAAGCAATACTCAAGTATTTACCTATTGTGGTATCCACTCTAGTCTTCTTATAATTTCAACTTGATCAGGAAACCAACTTTAAATCTCATCTTAACAAAACTTTTTGGCTTGTTTATTCGGATTTGTTTCCATCTCAAGATCCTCATCGAAAACATCATCGAAAGCATCAAACACTTCTTGTTCTCCAACATACTTGAATGTTTCAGGTTGATCCATAAACTCGACATCAGTATTAAACAAATCAGCATCATTATCAGGTACATGAATATCTTTTTCAAAATCAACTGTCAAGTCATCCATCAAAACATCCAACATCTTTTCCAATGCAGATTTATTGACTGGAAATCTCCCCTTCTTCAAGTTCGTCAACCATATTTGTAACTCGAGCATTAGAAGTAACCAACTCTTCTAACTCCTCCACAATTTTATCAGTCGGTGCCTTATCAGATTTTGATTACTGTGGTGGATCATCTTTTTGAACATCACCACTAGCAGGTTGAAGCTTCTTTTTAGACTATCCAGCATCCAAACTAGCACCACCTTGCAGTGTGTCATCGTCATCAAAATCATCGTCAATATCACCAAAATCCAACATTTCATCATCTTCTTTATTCTCTTCTTCCTCCTCAACACCCATATCATCTTCAAAAATAATCGGTTGTTCAATAGGTTCAACTACTTGTTTAGCAACTTGAACATCCACATGACTAGTCTCACCAGCTTGCACAGAAGCTTCAAACACTGTTTCAATAATAGGCTCTTCGATTTTTGACTTGCCTTTATCAGCAGTTTTATCCAAGTCATACTCAATTCGAAATGATGCATCAGCTACTCAAATATCTCCCCCATATACTCTTTCATATAAAATGTTTCCAAACTTAGCTCGATCAACCTCTAAACTCAACCGAATACCCAACTTCTGCTCAATTATAACGAAATATTTCATGTGTTCTACGAGTAGATCATCGGATATTTTCCTCTTTCGCTCGCTCTCATCCAATCTCTTTATAATATTAACATTATCAGCAAGTAGACGAGTGTTTTCATCAACCAAACTATTGATACTCACCTCTTGATTAGCAACTTTCTCCTTCAACATCTCAACATATTCTTTCGAAGGTCCATCAATTTGCCAAAATACATCTAAAAATGATTGT
Source organism: Bidens hawaiensis (assembly GCF_021521415.1). Classification (NCBI taxonomy): domain Eukaryota; kingdom Viridiplantae; phylum Streptophyta; class Magnoliopsida; order Asterales; family Asteraceae; genus Bidens; species Bidens hawaiensis. Next base: position 44,722 of record NW_027505883.1, on the reverse strand, counting down.
TGTGACATATTAGGTTCAGCAGCTTGAGAAACATTGGGATCAACTTTAGGAGTTTCTTGATATACAGCTTCATGGACTTTTGTAGTAAACTTCGGTGTTTTCAACAACCGATCAATGGTGTCATCTAACTTTACCTCAAATTCAAGTGTTTTCTCAGGGACTTTCTCAGATTCAGGTACTTTGATTACCTCATGTGTTTTATCAATCAACACTCCTTAACCAACTTCTTCATCAGGTTCATCAACTAAGCATCTATCAATCACAGATCTTTTAACCATATGCTTTACCCTCTTTTTCTTCCTAGGCTGACTATCTTCAGGGATGTAAGTCTCATCATCATCATCAGAATTCTTTTTGTCCTTCGTTCCTTACGAAAAACATTCATTTCCTGCGGATCAACTAACACTTTCTTTGGTATTTCATGATCAGACTCTGTATCATCATCATCAACAGATTTTTGAACAACTAGATCTTGTTGAGCTTGTAGAGGTTCTTGTTGAAGAATAACACGAACAGGTGTTGTAACAACCTTAGTTTTTACTGCACGTTTACGCTTTTTCTTACCCTTTTGAGAACCCTCAGCAGCATCAGCATCCTCAGGCTTAACAAACCACTTTCCTCCAAATGAAACATACCCTTGCACTCTAACATTTTCATTCTCCCTGTCAGAGTCACTATCCTCCTTTCTCTAATAATTATTAGTAGGAGCCACATACTCTGGGTTGAACAAATGACCAAACAAAGATCTATATTTCGGAATCTAATCTTCATCCTTATTCCTATAAGTGTTGAGCTTAGCATATCTAGTGACCGACATATGTGCAAGCTTCATCCCCTCTCCACACTTATCAATACCAGGAAATTGATAGTTGAAAATCAATTGAATAAATCTCGGATACATCAACCATTTGTTGTTAAAATACATCTTCATGTGCTCAAAGATAACTTTTGAAAAGTTATACTTTAAGTTCAAACATAATGAAGCAATCATACACATATGATAATCAAGAATCTCCTAGTATCCACCCTTCATATGCCCAAAGCAGTACACAATCACATGTACCAAATATTTGTAAGGTCTTGAAAGCCCAGTCTTCAAAAATCCTTTATCCAACTCATTTTGATACCCCATCCTCAGCAGACAACCTTTCACGAAACATACATCAAAACATGTAGGATCTGTAGATTCATCTCCATGTTCTAGAACATCTCGAATCACTTGTTCAGACACAATGATATCTTTCTTCTTTACCACTGATTTTATACACCCCTCCTCAAGTTTAGCATTGCTCTAGAATTCAGTAATCAACTCCTTGATAATAACAATGTTCTCTACGATGGCTTTATAGATCCTCGATCTCTTGAAATGTTTGCTAATAACAATGTTCGCTACTATAACATGAAATAAATTCATCTTGTCATCAGAACCATCAAGGAAAGAAAAAATATTATGGTTCACGTCAAAATCCTTTGATCTTACCATCTGCACATACACAATCAGACAAATAAAGAACATGTTAGTAAAGTTTAAAGCTAATTTTATAAATATCAAGTAAAAACGTAGAAGATCAAAACGTATATGGTCCAAAAAACGTATAATGTATATCACACGTATAAGATCCATCAAACGTATAAGATCTACTAACAACGTATAACCCCCTCAATGTATAAGAACGATTTTAAATGTATAATGTTTATCAACGTGTAAGCATTATTAACATATATAGTAAAAACAACGTGTAAGTTCAAACAACGTGTAAGTATATGAATGGATAAGTATGTTTGATCCTACATGTCGTATAAGTCACATGAACTTATACGCCGTATATGTTCATCACACTTATACGTTCATTAGTCAAAATTAGGTCAATATTCAATTGATCAATTCAGACCATAATAGACATGAAATTTTGGACGAACATGTTCGTAATTACAACGATAAATATAAACTTACCAAACCCCTATTAATTAAGATTATATTGAGTCTAACTAGGTCCAAAGATTAATAAGTAATGGTCATCGATCAAAAACCATTTCAGATCTGTCAATGAAACATGAATCTAAACCTTAAATGATACTTGCAGTGTGCTAATCTAGCACAAGTATAATGAAAGAGAAATAGCACTCAGTTATACGGGCAAATAATATGAAAAGCGAAACAGCGTGTATGTCTCAAAATGTTATACGTATGAAGATAATGAAAACTGATCGGTATAACTCCTTTTTATATGAAGTACTTATACGCCCACATGAATGTTATACCTTATACGTCGTATAAGTGTATAACTTATACGCCCTATAAGCCAAAATACTATACGCTCGTATTAGTTCATCAATTTGATTTTTTGAGAACTTCAAACCATTAAGATCCAACAACTTTCACACATATGATCCATATCAAGTCCAAGAAAATGACCTTGATGAATCCTTTGAAATTTTAAAACCAATGTTTCCTAATGATTTTTAAACAAATTCACATATTTTGAATAAAATCAAGTCCAAGTTAATGACCTTGATAAATTCATTAAAGCATTTAATTCCCATTTTTGAATAATTTTGTCTGACTACAACCTCTCGATTCAGATTCTTGGATATCCAGACCTGTATCACCTTTCACTAAAGTCAAAAATAACTCGGAAATGTAAAATCTTTTTTATTTAAGAAAGAAAAGAATGTAAAGAAGACAAAATATCAAACTAAGAACAAGCAAAAAATAAAATGAAACACATATTTTTGTGAGTTGAGCAAGAAATCATATTGATTAATCCGTTCTTCTATCACGGGTTTCAGTATCATTATGTCTAATATTAAGCCAGTTATGGATATTGTTGTCCATTTAAACTTTTGTATAAAAGATTCAGAGACATCAATATATGATTAAGGTTCAATTAAGCACATAATATCAGAACATGATCAGTTTGTAATCTTGATTCATGATTATTTTTATTTTTACCATATCACCCCAACTTGACTTTAACCTTAGAACCAGCAGATCAAAACTTTTAAAAAATTTTACTTTTGGAAATCGTAGCAACGGTTTCGCACAACAAGGCATACCCACCGTTATCAAGCAACACACCAAGCTTCCTTTTCCAACGATAAGTATGCACGATTTCATCAGTCGAATTACATACATCGTAGTCCCCTGGGGTCCGTTTCTTAATGGTATTAGCTCTTAAGTCAGTCAGTCCTGAAATTTTGTGGCTAACATTTTTTGATCAAGTCAGTCCTGAAATTTTGTACTTTTGTACATAGCTCTTAAGTTTAATGACTTATCAAGGATTTGCTCGCTTGACCAGGATTTGAAATATTCTTTCGAATACCCAGATGAAAACCGCATAAAGACCTCATGGCTCTAGAAACCTAATGCATCCTATCAATACAAGATTGAAGGTAACAAAACCATACACCGTTGAAGTGTAGACCATGTACCAGACACTTAAAACACTTTATTAATACTTTATTTTTGCAATCTACCGAAACATAAGGCTTGAGTATGACAGGTTATTACATTTCTGCCATAATTACCAAGACTTTTGCTAGAAGACTAACCCATCTTTCAACTTGGAAATTTATGTTTATATCACTTATTCCCTTACTTGTTTGTTCAAAATCCTACCCATACACCGAACATTAAGCAATAGACTTTTATTCTTCAATTTACCAGATTTGGAACAAGAAAATCAATGTACAATCATCTTCCTTTTATGCTTCAAAACTCATTTTGCATAGCAATTTTCTGTTGTTTTTTTACTTTTTACATTTTTCAATATTTTTTACTTTTAAGAGTTTTTCAAATGTTTTTGAAATTTTACCAAACGCCCAGCTACTTTCCATTCTCAGGTAAACGGCTCTCTCGAATATCTATAAGTAAATCTCAGGACTAAACATATAGAAGTATATATCATTTAAATGTGAGTAACTAACATAATTTTCAGTGAAAGGTTATATTTGAATGTTTTTGGGTTTCTCTATACAAACATATATCACAATATTTTTGTATTTTTCCCAAACCCATTTCTCCCCCTAAAATAAAAAAAAACATTTAAAGAAAATGTTTACAAAGAAAATTTGATTCGGTGAACGGTTACTCAAATGTCGGAATCCATAACCTCGGTATCACTCACTTTCCCACCGCCCATAGACTTTATACCATTAAGGCCCAACAAATACAAAAATCTTTTTTTATCGAAAGCTTTAGTAAAAAGATCAGTTTTTTGTTCATCGATGTGAATTTTATCTATGGTAATCAACTTCTTCACATAATAGTCACGGATGAAGTGATACCGTATGTCAATATGTTTTGTTTTTGAGTGACTTACCGGGTTTTTAGTTATGGAAATGGCAGCAGTATTATCTAAAACAATAGGAAAAATATTTGTTGTTGTATCCACAAAACCTCGGAACAGCAGCTAGAAGCAGCTACATATTCGGCTTCACAGGTGGATTGCGACACTTTCGTCTATTTCTTACACTGCCATGTCAGCTTCCTCCTACCAAAGAATTGACAGCCGACAGTGGTCGATTTGGCGTTCAGCTCGCAGCTACCATAGTCAGAATTAAAAAATGCTCTTAGCTCAAATGCATCGTCTCGAGGATACCAAATTCCGACCACTGTATTCCTTTTAAGATACTTAAGTACCCGCTTCATCAACGTTAGGTGAGGGACCCTTGGACTGGATTGATTTTGGGATCAAAGACAAGTCGGATACATGATGTCTGGCCTAGAAGAAGTAAGATACATGAGGGAATCAATCATAGAGCGGTAGAGTGTTTCATCGACCTTCTCTCCTGTGGGATCAGGTCCAATTCCATGATTAACCGGTATAGTAGTGCTACTCGGTGACGAGCCAGCCATGTTGAATTTTTCAAGGATATCATTGACATATTTTGTCTGAAGAATAAATATCTCATCAGACTCATGCTGAACTTGCCATCCTAAGAAAAATTTAAACTCTCCCATAGACCTGATTTCGAATTTCGACTTCATAACCTCCTCAAAATCTTACCACAGAACATCATTCGTTGACCCAAAAATGATATCGTCCACATAGACCTGGACAAGCAGCAAATGAGCATCCACTTCCTTTGTGAAGAGTTACAATTAACGGTGCCACAAACAAAGCCATTGTCTAACAGATGTTCAGACAACATGTCATACCAAGCTCTTGTGGCATGGTGTATACCATAAAGAGCTTTGTCAAGCGGGTACACTTTGTCTTTGTGAGTCGGATCGACAAACCCCAGTGGTTGTCCTACAAAGATTTCTTCACCCAATTTACCGTTCAGGAAAGCAGACACAGCATCTAACTGGTAGACCTTGAATCCCTTCCAAGATGTAAAGGCTAAGAAAATTCTAATTGCTTCCGGGAGAATAGACCTCGTTAAAATCAATTCCTTCCCTTTTGATTATAGCCAAGAACCACTAATCGAGCCTTGTTTCTGACAATTATACCATTTTCGTCCTTTTTACACTTGAAAACACACTTGGTATTAATGCATTGTTTGTTATCTGGTAGAGTAAAAAGTTTTCATACTCCAAGCTTTTCAAATTGAATAAGTTCTTCTCGCATTGCATTGACCCAACTCTTTTTAGTCAAAGCTTGTTTGAAACATTCGATTTTCAAAGCTTTTTTAAGATCTCCAATGATATTTTCTTCCAGGTGATATGATAAAGTTCGAGTCATAACTTCATCAGGAGTTATCACATCATTAGGAAGATTCGTGACGTTTTCATCAAAAAGCACAGACTCAACAGGATCAGAAACAACAATATCAGGTTGAATCAACGACTAAACCACATCAGTATGTTCTTCACCATCATCGCTAAAAGAAGGTGTAGCCGGAGTATCATCGAAATGGTCATCAAAATCAAGAAATGGATCTTCATTAAAGATTGGAACTTCTTGTGCAACATTATCTTGAGAAACTTATCCAGAAAATTGTTGAAATAACAGTTTGGCCATTTCATCAGTAATTTCTTCTTCGGGAAAAGAGAAACATCTCCACAAGCTGTCATAGCCAAACATGCATGAATCTCCTTTTCTTTGAATTGGAGTTTCATATATTTGACAATCCACATATTGAAATTGCACAATACGGTTGATGATGGGTAAAAATACTCTTCTTAAATGACTAGCATAACCCACGAAGAAACCGTCCACAAACTTTACACCGAATTTACCATCAGGATCCAACACAGTGCGTTGGGATCCAAACACCTCAAGCCACTTCAAGTTAGGCTTTCATCTATTACGTAGCTTAAAACAGGTTTTGCCATACTTCTTTACTGTAAGGACACGGTTAACAGTGTAACAAGCTGAGGCAATAGCTTCAGACCAGAAACTCATAGGTAGTTTCGAATCCGCCAACATCGTCCTAGTTGTTTCAATCAGAGTATGGTTCTTTCATTCTATAACAACATTTTGTGTGGTGTAACACCAGGTCATTACAATATAGAAGCATACGGTTGTTCTTGAACTCGGTACCATTGTCGCTTCGAATCCTTTGGATTGGCAGGTTGTATAACATTTCAAGCTCTTTGAAAAAAATCATTAAGTTGTTAAACTTTTCATCCTTCTATTAAAGAAACTTTACCCACGAAAATCGTGAATAATCACAGACCACCAAGCAATACAGTTCCCCAGTCATACTTTTAACATTCACAGGCCCAAATAAGTCCATATGAACCCTATCAAACGGTAAGTTGATTGTATTGACAGCTTTTGTCGGGTGCGTCTTTTTCTTTTGCTTACCCTTCTTGCAACTCAAACATTCAGAACCAAATGAAAACCATTAAGATTCTTTCCATCAACCAATTTGTTGTGCCCAAGGAAATTCATTTTCTGAACATTGATATGACCCATGCGACGATACCATAACACAGATTCTTTTTCAGATGGTTTGGTGACAAAACACTAACCAGTGCCTTGTGTCAACGAAGCAACATTCATGTTAAGCACGTATAGATCATTTTCTCTCGGTGCTTTCATCAAGATCCACTTTTCTGGAATCTTGTACTCGGGCTTAAGTATCAAACAATCTTGATTTGTAAAATGCGTTGAAAACCCTTTGTCACAAATTTGGATATGCTCAGTAAGTTGTTCTCCACCTTAGTAATGAAATTCACATTTTCAAACATTAGTTTCCCATTTGTTAACATCCCTTCTCCAACAATTTGTCCTTGATTTCCTACAAATCCCACATACCCTCCTAGAATAGATTGAACATTCTTGAGCAAATGGAGAGTTCCAGTCATGTGTCGAGAGGCTCCACTATCCATTATCCAACGTGAATCAATTGATCTTGAAAGCCCCCAAAAGATAAGCAGTTAGTGAAACAAGGAAACCCATGCCTTCTCGGTCTTGGGTTTTTTCATTTTTCCATACAAAACTTTCTTTAAATCATCTTATTAATTATCAGACACTGAATCATCAGATGAAACATGAACTCGATGAAACAACAAATTGTTCATCAGTTTGATTAACAACATCATTTAAAGACTCAACATATTGTTCATCAACTTGATAAGTTAACGACTCAGTAGCTTTGCTTATCAGGTAGATTAACAACTTGTTCATTTGATGGGTTAAAATTTTAATTACTTTTAATCTTTACCACCCAATTCTGACCAGCATAACATTTCTTTTATAAAAACTATCATTTTTCTTGGCATTCGATGATTCACCCACTTCGAAAATCTTTTTGACATATTCCTTGTCTACACCTCTCTTTAAATTCTTAACACGTGGAGTTGTATGTTTAACCACATGAACTTTAACATATGGCTTTTTGTTCACCACATGTTTTCCTTCCTGGCAAAATCTTTTAGGACACAAATAGAACAAGTGTCCTTCTACATTGAAATAGAAACACTTTCTCCTATCAACAAATTTGTTAATAGGATGTCCATGATTCTCTTGACTCTCTATTTTTCCATTAAGATTGTAAAACTCATTATTTGATTGTCTTGTAAATATAGCCTCTTTTTCTTCCTCAGAGGTCTCACCTTTAACAAACACAATCTTTTGAAAACCATTTTGTGGCTTTTCAGGCTTTTGGTTATCCTCTTTGAAACCAATACCCTTTTGTTTATAATAAAAATTGGTTTTAGAACATCTTGAGTTTTGATTATCATTTCTACTAGTTTTACCATTTGATTTGGATTTTGTTTTCACGGATTGAATACCACTTTTAATACTTTCTTTAGATGAACCTTCAGATTCATCCATCACATAATTCAGCAGCCTTTTTAACAACCTCACTATCACACTCATAACTAGGAACAGATTTAACAACTTTTTCATCACATGAATTATCATGTTGTGGTAAATCAGAAACCACGTTCAATACCTTGAGGAATACTTAAGGTTATTTTAGAACATAAGAACTCCATATTGGAGGCAGAACACCATGATATTTTGGAATTTCTTTAGGAACAATGTAATCCAAAAAATAATTAGAAGTAGAGTAACTTCTCAATTTTGTTTCAATCCTTTCAATCTCATATTTAGTCAATTCCATTGTATTTTTAATTTTGCCTTTTCATCCACATGCCTATTGATGTCAATTTGATTATCTTCAACCGTGTGTGTGAGCATTGAAATTGTTTTTTCATCTTGCAAAATTTTGTTCCACTATTTTTCTCACACGATTGAAGCTTGTCATAAGCCTCTTTCACATTTTGAAAACCAAGAAACATTTTTTTATAATCATTTTTAGAAAATTAAAATCAGTTATCAATGAATTAATTACAAATTCTTTTTCCTCGTTTGAATCACAAATATGTTTAATCTCTTCAGGAGAGAATTTTACATGCTGGCCATTTTAGCTTGAAGAATAGAAGTATCATCCTTTTGGAGAATCCTCATCAGGTGGTAAAAATGACTTAAAAAAATTCATTGGGAGTTGATTCAAAACTTTTTCGAGAATCCTCGTCAGCAGTAGAAATTTCAGCAGTACTTAATCCTTCAGCAACAACATCTATTTCACCATCATTCTTGTCTTTTTGTTCTTGAGAACACTCACTCACTATCTCTGCCACATTAGTTTTGTGGACCACTGAATTCCAGTTAAACCCCTCATCAAGTTGAGCATGAAAAGCTTTTGAAGATGAAGCTTCTTGTTTCTTTTCAACTTGTGTTGGTGAGATTTGATGATATATTGTTTGTCGGTTGTAGTCTCGGCCAAACAGATTAGGAGTTGAATCCCCAACTTCAGGATTGGCACACTCCCTCTTGAAAGGTCCATTTTCTTTACATAGAAAGCATCTGACCTTCGACTTGTCAAAACAAGGCTTAGCGGTAATTCCATCTAGACAATATTTCCTAGTGATTTCCCTAAACCTTTAAGCCCTCTTAACCACACTCTCTATGAACCAACTGATGTCAAGCATTTCCATCTCTTTTCGGTCGATTAGGTCATAATCTTTTTTAGTCATACTATAATTGCCAATATGACCAGCGATTAAACATTCATAGGAATCCAAAACGGAACCCACAAAGGCCATGTGCTCTAGAACATTCTCCAAATTAAGTCCATTGTTGTTTTTAATTTTCACAACAATGTTGCATTGAACAACATCAGATGGTGGACTCGTTGTCTTTGATGTTTGTTCAGGAACAGAAGAAGATGATGCATTGGTACCAACATAAGAACTTGTAAAATGAGGTATGTTGGTTTGTTGACTAGTTTGAGAAGAACTTCCAACAAAACTGCAATTTGTCACATACGTAGTTTGTATCTTTTGACTTGGGGCAATCACAGATTGTGAAGAATTGAAGTACAAACCAATGTCAAGAATAGCATATGAACTCTTCATTCTTTGTTTATTCAAAATCTCCAACTCATGAGCTTCCAGTTTTTCAATAAAACCTGCCAATGTCAATCTAGCATAATTGATTTGGTTGGATTGTTGAATGATGATGAACGTCTCCCACTTGTCTGATAATGAATCTTCCAGTTTATCGATGTATTCATAGTACTCTTTGTCAATGCCCAATACTTTCATCTCATCCAGATGGCAATATCATTCAATTAGTTGAGGATCGTTTCGCTTTTAACCATAGAGAAGATGTTAAACTCTTTCTTTAGCAAAACAACCTTGGATTTTCTCATTTCAGCCTTCCCTCTACCCTTGTTCAGCAAGGCCTCCCAAATTGAGTGACATGAACCATTGTGTTGGAGGAGTTGGAAAATCTCAGACTTTATTGATTGTTGAAACAAGTTCATCATCTTTTTCTCACGAATGAACCTAGGCTTGTAAGCCTCAGGTATTTGAGATAATCTATGACTTGTGCCATTTTCATTCCTTGTTATGATGTACACAACTTCAACAGCCTCCCGCGTATCATATTCACGGCTTGCACATACGTTTCAAACTTATCGGCCTAGTGAGGATAATCTTCCATCCTAGCAGCTTCGGGGGCTTAGTTGACGTCCCAAATTCATTTTCCAAGTTTATGTTATGAATAATCGGTGAAGCATGTGTAACAAACACGTTTAAATCTTCCATATTTGAAAAATCAATAACAACCAGCGTAAAACTTTTGTTCACTCGTATAACTTTTATCCCGGTATAACCATGAAAACGTATATCCTTGAACAACGTATAACTCTCTGCCAACGTATAATCTTCAAATCTATGACTTGTGCCATATTCATTCCTTGTTATGATGTACACAACTTCAATAGCCTCCCGCGTATCATAGTTCACGGCTTGCACATACGTTTCAAACTTATCGGCCCAGTTAGGATAATCTTCCATCCTAGCAACTTCGGGGGCTTAGTTGATGTCCCCAACTCATTTTCCATGTTCTGGATAATCGGTGAAGCATGTGTAACAAACGCGTATAAATCCTCCATTTTCGAAAAATCAATAACAATCAGCGTAAAAGTTTTGTTCACTCGTATAACTTTTATCCTTGTATAATCTTGAAAACGTATATCCTTGAACAACGTATAACTCTCGAAACCAACCTACAATATTCAAACGTACAATCTTATGCGTCCTGAGTTCCAAGTCAGGACGGATAACTTTGAACAACGTATATCTTCTTATACGTTGAAACCAGTGTATAACACCAATGTGTAACACCAAAACTCAACGTATAACCCTTGTATGTCCGTATAACCCTTTTATACGCCTAAAACAGACTTATAAAGAAAAATTATATGCCATAACGAACTGTTGACCATGTTTGAATCTGAAAACTGAATTTGAGTCAGAGTTAACCTAATTCACCCTTGCAGAAACATCAAGTATTTAATCACGATCACAATGACCAAATGAATTGCAAAATCTTCAATAAATCAGTGAATAATTGATAAATATGTGTTCGGCTAATCTCGTTGACCTTTAAAACTTTAAAAATTCATCAAATTAACCTTGATTGTGCTACAAGTAGTAGTAAATATGAGCCTTAAGCTTTCGTACCACATGTATGAATATTATCCTTATCATGCTAAATATCATGTACGTTAACTCGTAAAGATTAGGACCTATTCGTTTATATTTACTTTACGATACGATATAGCGGAAATATATCATAAAGCAGTCGCAACACAATCACTCATAACATTTAGTATATTGATATGACAATACGAATACAAAAATGAATAATTGTCAACTTGTTAAGATCTAAACATGAAAGCCCTATATATAACCAAACAATGTCAACGTATAAGTTTAAGGCACCGTATAAGCTTATAGGGGCATATAAGCTTATACATTTCCTGACTTATACGTTTCACCCTACGAGTTTTCAAATATTGACAGTTTAGCCCCTAACAAACATACAAATGACATAATATGCCCACTAGACCTAGCATTAGACAAAAATTTTCTAGCAAACCCACTACTCCAAATTATACAACCAACAAATGATGTCACCTTTGACACTTGGCACGACCTTGAATGTAGTCTTCTAATTTTCTTTGGCACGTGCACTGACATCCAATTTGTTCTCTTGGTCCACATACCTATATGCTTTGATAATCTTCGATGTTAGGGAAATTTTGTGGTCCCAAACCATCCCTCGGCATCAGGATCCAACGACCTCGACCCCTTTGATGATACTTTATATTTCTAACTTTTCCGTTCTCTCCAGATGATCTTTGGCAGCTTTGACAAGTTATTCAGTAAATAATGGAACACCCTGATCAACATTTGAACGTGTGTAGAGATCAGGGTACTCCTCTGGCGTCACATCTTAAATGTTGATATGTTCATAAATAAACGACGTATCCCCACGTGGGATAGTCTTGTTAGCTTCAACGCCCTCATCGTTTATCACCTCAACATCCTCCTCAGCCTCCAACGCATCCAGTTCTTCATCATTCAACCCCAATAATAAAAAAAATTGATCATGAGTCAGGGAATTATCAACGAACTCACCCTCCTCGATCTTATCAGCATTCACGGAGTTCATCACTATCCCAATATCATAATCCATAAATAAATTAGTGTTGGATTTGATCGACTCGATGGGCGTGACATTTGTAGGATCTTGATAAACTGCTATCTGTCGATCATCGCCCGCACCACTACTTGTACCTGCAGCAAATGAACATGCACCAGATGAACCATGAGCTTGTTTCAGCTGAATGCCACTTGCACCAACAATATTAGAACCCTTGTCTTCATCATCATTCTTCAGTTTCTATATGGCATATTCTTTACATGTAAACTGTAGGATGAGTTCTTCTTGGTCCTTTATCTTCTCCCCCTTGAACCGTTACAATCTCAATGAGCTCTTTCATCTGCTTTTGACAATAAGAAATATAGCTCATCAACCGACGTTGATTCATCAACACCTGATCCTGCAGCTGACAGTCAGCGGCAATTTGATTCTCATACAAATGGATTAAAGTTAGTAACATGTCCATCTATAGAGTATGTGGCAATGTATGGAAAGTTGGAGGCACAGGCTTCACCGGACTATGTGGACGTGTAACTCTCATAAAGGATATTGCCTAAGATAGTATCGACATCATTGTGTTAGCAAAAGAGGTTACTATCGATGTAAGAAGAGGTGTGGGCAATGGAGATAGCAACGATTTGGGAACCGAAGTAAACCTCGGAACAGACGAAGCTGTCATCGTTTGACTGATAACCAAGAACCTAACAGTAAGAGACACAACTGGCCTTTGTTTCACTGACGACCTTGGAATTTGTGGACCTATTTCCACACCTTAACCATGTCAAACTCAACGTTTAGGCGGTTGTTTGGTCATCTTCGCCTTTCCCTTCCTTTTCCATTGAGCAGCATAAGTACAAGCTGACTCAACCTCAATACGCCTACCACAACCCCATGTCCACCGTCTCCATCATTTCCATCATCATCACCACCTACGTTCCCACCAGGTCTCTCTTCCCGTCAAGAATCCAAGCCGTCTTGGATCCAACGGTTATTAAAAAACATACATTATCTGGATTCACCAGATGACCAATCAAGCGTTTGGTCCTAGGACGCTCCTGAGGCGACTGATTACGATAAGTCTTCATTCTCCTCATTGTGTCTGTGACACTCGTCAATTTCAGGTTAACTCCGTTAATCCAACTCCCCAATTCAAACTTAAGATCACTTGATCTATAACGCACATCTCATTTCATTTAAAATAGTGTTTTAAATGACGCTTGACAATCACTACATATGTAGTCTTTCGGGATTGCACCGAAACGCAAACGAGTTGACGCAAATCATTGGTGAATAAACGAAAAACATCCAAACAATAATTATGTGATAATTATGTGTTAGGCTTATGTGTTATTTGATAATATTGTATAAAACGTTAACTCAAGATGCAAACAAGTTACTTTAGGCTAGAAAAGTAATAATTAGAAGTTGAGGGGCCTTGGTATAACATGTTATTATTTAATAATAACAAAACCCTAACTCTTCTCTCCCTCTCTCAAACCCGAGTATTCCACACACGTTTCTAAGCATCTCTCACCTTTCTCTTGGTTGTTTCTGCTTTTTTAAGGTATAAACATGAAACCCTAACTTTGTAAATCATGTATTAAGTGTTTATATGCTTGGTTTTGATTAGAGGATGATTGATTATGTTTCGGTTATTGAGTTAGATGATCATATGTGATTTTGAACGGTGAAAGATTGTTGGGTCATCGATTATTTGTAAATCCTAGAGGGTTTACTACTGATTTTATGGATAATTATGTTTATTGCGTGTTTGGAGATATGTCGTATTCTTAGGATGCATGTTAGACGATTGTTTGTGCTTGCTGAGTTTTCACAGCAGAGATAGTTAAACTTGAACGACATGTAACTTGTTACATATAAAACCAAACTGAGCTATTTATGAGTCTAAAAGGTAGTACTCTGAGTCTAGTTTCCAGAAAACCCAACCACACCTGATTTGGAGGTGTTTTGGTTGCTCAAACGATTTAAATGTGATTAAAGGTCAAACTGGTACTTGACAGATTGTAAGTTATGTTTAGACAACTGTAACTAAATGTTAATGTGGTAATTGGTCGAGATTGTTAACACTACAGTGTACAAGGATGAGTCTAGTTTCTATAAAGGCCAAGTTTGTAATTTTTGGACGAGTAAAGGTTAACTTTTATTATTTTACAAAACTGAAGTGCAAATCCGAATTGTGAGACCTGCTGTTAGGTTGTTTTGTAATTATCATATCTCATGACTACAAGAGTAAATGGGTTGGTTCCACTTCTGGAAGTTAACAGGTTGATTTAAGAACCTAACCCAATTGGTGTTGCATTAATTGGATTTTTCATTTAACGGGAATAACAAATAACATTCTGTTGCGCATGATTTTGACTGCTGTGAGTTTACTGTAATGTTTTGATCATTGTGAGTAAACTATGTGGAATAAAAATACAATAAAACTAGTTCTGGAAACATAACTCATGCATGCTTTTGTGAATATTTTTTGTGAATTAATTGATATGCTATGATCTGTTGAATAGAGTAATCTTTCAAGTAGAATTCTGTCTTGATAAAACTAGCTGCTGAACTATGTGAAAATACATGAAACATGCTTGTTGTTAAATAATTGCTACGTTTATGACCAAATTGCCCTTGTGGGAATAATTGCTAGTAATGTACAATATTAATACATGATATGTAAATAGTTGTTCACACATGTAACGTATCACCAATGTGCTTGTTGAGACACACACAATTCACCAACGAAACACGGAACGTATTTTATGCATAGGTGTTATGTGCCGAGTCTAGAGACTCGATAATAGTTCCAACACTTAGAAAATCTCATTGTTGTTTTAGAACGCTAGTGTGGATTTTCTGTGACGCGCATCACTTGGGTGACTTGTTTTGAATTCTTCGCAAACAGTGAGTTTCACGTTCCCCTTTTAACTCTTTTAAACGCTTTTTCACTTGGGGGAGAATACATACTCCGAAACGCTTTTAGATTTTGTTATTTAGTTATATATCACTTGTAAAGGCTAAGTGGCAAACGAAACAACAAAAGTCCTTCATACACATCGAACCGTTTAGTATTGGATAATAGCTAGTCACTGTTGAGTAGTACTACTGGGTTTGACAAACCCCACCCAACGCTAAACTCGACTGGAGGTCGAGTGGGTGTAATCATGGCTAACACATTACCATGGTCGGGATAGACCTGGTGGCAAGGCAAATGATAAACAGTCAGCTTCGGTGTCGAACACTTAGTAATACTTGCTTTATAGGCTAGCTACCTATAGATATATAATTGATTTAACACTATCTGGTAACGCAAAATGCAAAACGCAAAACGCAAAATGCAAAACGTAAACGCAAACGCTTTATTTTATTTAAACTTGTGAACTCACCAACCCCGTGTTGACACTTTTAGTATGTTATTCTCAGGTAGCCGAGGCGGGTGGGCGCGCGGTATAGGATCATGCATTACTTTGAACGCTATTGTTTATGCAAACTTGTTTTTAAACTGTTATTAATTGGGTTTTTAAGTCGTCCTGCGTGACGCAACACTTGGTTTATGGTTTTACGCTTCCGCACTTATTTACACTTAAATTGTTTTCGTGGTTTGAAAACTTTATTTATGGTTTGATTATAACTAATGATTCCGATCCTGTTAGTTCACACCCTTTGACGGTAAAAATCCGTTAGTGGATTTTGAGGGTGTGACAGATTGGTATCAGAGCCATTGGTTATAGCGAACTAGAAATTGCCTGCATACTAGACTAAAACCGCAACGAACCATTAGTTATAATTATATGCACTGCATATATGTTTTATTTAGTCTTTCGTTGGCTATATCTCTTTACCTCATTCACTCATACGCGCGCATACACGGCTTACCTGTAGGAATGTCGACGCCACCATCATCATCATCCGATCAGATGACTCATGCTCATGGAAAGGAACCGCAATTACCTACCTCATCGCCACCCCGAGTAGTCCCGGAACTAGAAGCCCCTGCACCGAAGAGGTATCGCCTGTCTGGAGGCATGTACGACGACGACGTTAGCTGGGATTGGTACCCGAGTCTGATCAGACGTATGGTTTATCGCGAACAAGTTCCCCCACTACCTCACCCGAGTCGCCCTGCTTACCCCAACACCCTACCACCCATAACCGAACCTATGAGCGTGTTCTCGCAGCTGTTGTTTCTTGTTTAGAGCGTGACGTGGGTTTTATGCGCTCGGCGAGGGCGAACGTTTCAAGATTGATAAGAGATGGAACCGAGGCTAGGGAGGAAATTTCCCGCCTGACAGCGGCTATGAAGGAATTGCAAGATGCTAATGATCAACAGATGAAGATTATGAGAAAAATGCAAGCAGATATGATAGACTTGCAAGAACAACTCCTTGTGGCGAAATCCCGGAAAGAGATAGCTCTGGAACGTTGCGATGTCTTACAGACGCAAATTGCTCAGAACGCAGCAGAACCTGAGGAAGAACCCGAGGAAGATCCCGAGGAGGAACCGAAGAGGAACCGGAGGAAGAACCGGCTGAGACGGAGGCACACTCAGAGGTGTCCTCGGACGATGACATCTAAGGATGATAACACTTAGATGGAGGGGTTGTCTCCATCCATACTATTATTTTCAATGATTTTAAGGATTGGTTTTAAATACTTTGTAGCGAATACAATGGTTTTAATCATGAATTATTATTTGGATTATTATATGGTTGTGATGTGATGTTTACTTCTTTTATATTTCTTTCTTACCTATCTTTTTATTACGTGTATAGTGTGTTGCATATGAAACCGAGAATTCATGTCTAACATTTTATGCTGTGATTCTAGGAAATGGCTGGAAGAAACGCTGGGCACGGTCGCGGTAACATCAACTTAAGCGCAACAGAACTCCAAACCCTGTTGAATGACCATGCGGCGGCAGCTCTAGCCGCACATGTTCAGAATCAAGCCGGAGGTCCAACTGGAACGTGTACTTTCAAGAACTACCTGGATTGCAAGCCCAATTCGTTTAAAGGCACTGAGGGAGCCATTAGTTTCCTGCGTTGGGCTGAGAAGGCAGAATCAACTTTCGAGATGTGTAACTGTCCACCCGCCAGTAGGGTCAAATTTGCTGCTGGAACACTGGAAGATTCTGCTCTCACTTGGTGGAACTCCAATATGCAAATTCTTGGATTGGAATTGGCTAACGCTATGAACTGGGAAGAGTTCAAGAATATGATGCGGGAAGAGTATTGTCGTAGAGAGGAGATCGCGAAGTTGGAATCTGAGTTTTGGTCATTGAAAATGGTGGGTTCCGAGATTGAAGCTTACACCACCCGTTCTCATGAGCTAGCAGTAATGTGTCCACGGATGGTAGACCCGCCGAGTAAGAGGATCGAGATGTATATCGATGGGTTGGTACCACAAATTCAGGGTATGGTGACGTCTTCTAAACCGGCTACAATTCAACAAGCAATCCGGTTAGCTCACAAACTGACGGATCAGGCAGTGACCCAAGGTGCGTTACCACCTAGAGGTTCAGCCTCTAAAACCCGTGATAACCCGAGCACTAACAACAACAACAACCCGAGCAATGGAAAGAGAAAATTTGACAACACCAGGTCCTCATCCTCGAACCTCCCACAGCAACAACACTACCGTAAGCCCGAACCCACTCGGAGCTTCAATAATCAGGGTCCCAATAATAACAACAACGGTGGCGGGCAGGATTCGAGCGGCTATGCTGGGAAACACCCGAAATGCAACAAGTGCAACTATCACCATGCTGGGCCATGCGACCGTATCAAATGTCTGAGATGCGGAAAAATGGGTCATCAGGCCAAGGAATGTAGGGGAGACCTAGCGGCAAAGGGTGCTCCTAAACCACCTATGACTACTAAAGGGTGTTTCGAGTGTGGTCAAGAGGGTCATTTCAAGAAGGATTGCCCCAAACTAAAGCAGAATGAGAACAATGGGGGCAGCAACGGTGGCGGAAGCAGTGGTAAAGGTAGAGCTTTCATCATTGGGTCGGGCCAGGCCCGCAGCGATCCGTATATGGTGACTGGTAAGTTTCCTGTGAACGACTGTTTTGCTTCTGTTTTGTTTGACACTGGAGCTGATAGGAGTTTTGTATCGAAAGCCTTTAGTAAACTCTTAGACTTAACTCCAACCCCGTTAGACGCTTAGTTTCCTGTTGAATTAGCTGACGGTAAGTCTATAGAAACAACTCATGTACTTGCGGGATGTAAGTTGAAACTGTCGGGTCATACTTTTGATATCGACCTCATACCTTTTACACTTGGTAGTTTAGATGTCGTTGTCGGCATGGACTGGTTATCCGAGAACCGAGCGGAGATTATATGTCATGACAAGATAGTCCACATCACTACCCTTTCCGGCGAGATCATTTCAATTCAGGGCGAGAAGAGCGGCATGAACACCAGCATCATCACCCTCATGAAGGCACATAAATATTTACGAAAGTGTCATCCGGCAATTTTAACTCATATTGTCGAGAAACCCGTGGAGGAGAAGCGAATTGAAGACATACCGATCGTGAGATATTTTCCAGAAGTTTTCCCGGAGGATTTGCCTGGACTCCCTCCTATTCGACAAGTCGAGTTCCAAATCAAATTGACCCCCGGTGCTGCACCCATAGCACGAGCCCCGTATCGGCTCGCACCGACAGAGCTTCAGGAATTGTCCACGCAATTGAAAGATTTGTTGGATAAAGGTTTTATCCGACCTAGCTCATCACCATGGGGAGCCCCTGTCTTATTTGTCCGGAAGAAGGACGGGACTTTCCGCATGTGCATCGACTACCGAGAGCTGAACAAGGTGACGATCAAGAACCGTTATCCCCACCCCGAATTGATGATTTGTTCGACCACCTTCAAGGATCGAGTTACTACTCAAAGATCGATCTGAGATCTGGTTACCATCAATTAAGAGTGCGCGAAGAAGACATTTCAAAGACGGCATTCAAACCTCGGTATGGTCACTACGAGTTTTCGGTTATGCCTTTTGGCTTAACCAACGCACCAGCCGTATTCATGGATCTCATGAATCGAGTATGCAAGGCATACCTCGACAAGTTTGTGATTGTTTTTATTGATGATATCCTCGTCTACTCCAAGGACAAGACCGACCACGAAGAACACTTGAGGTTAATTCTGGAATTACTGAAGAAGGAACAACTGTACGATAAACTCTCAAAATGCGAATTTTGGCTTCGCGAAGTTCACTTCTTAGGAAATGTGATTAATGAGAATGGTATCCATGTCGATCCCGGCAAGGTAGAGGCCATCAAAAACTGGGAAGCACCTAAGACTCCGACTGAGGTGCGACAATTCCTAGGACTGGCTGGCTACTACCGGCGTTTTATCGAGGGATTTTCAAAGATTGCTCAACCCCTCACCGCTTTGACTCACAAGGGTACTAAGTACAATTGGGGTGACGCGCAAGAATCCGCTTTCCAATTGTTGAAAACCAAACTCTGTAGCGCCCCTATCCTAGCCCTTCGCGAGGGAATAGAAAATTTTGAGGTACATTGTGACGCATCGATACAAGGTCTCGGTTGCGTGATGATGCAACTCGAGAAGGTTATAGCATATGCCTCTCGACAACTACGGATTCACGAGAAGAATTACACGACCCATGACTTGGAACTCGGAGCTGTGGTGTGTGATCTTAAGATATGGAGGCATTACTTGTACGGTACCAAGTTTACCATTTACACCGACCACAAGAGTATCCAACATATCTACGATCAGAAGGAGCTGAATATGCGAAAGCGTCGTTGGGTCGAGCTGCTTAAGGATTATGATTGTGCCATCAAGTACCACCCTGGCAAGGCCAATGTAGTGGCCGACGCTCTCAGCAGAAAAGAAACCGATAAACCTAGGCGAGTGCGAGCATTACAACTCACGATTCACGCCAACTTACCCGATCTGATTCGCGATACGCAACTCGAAGCCTTGAAAGATGATAATCTCCCATCAGAACTCATGTGGGGAATGGACAAGAAACTTGAAACCAAATCGGACGGGGTCCGATATTTCAAAAACCGGATTTGGGTTCCACGATACGGAGAGTTGAGAACTCTAGTGATGGACGAAGCGCACAAGTCCCGATATTCCATCCACACTGGCTAAGATAAAATGTACCATGACCTAAAAGCACTTTACTGGTGCCCAAACATGAAAGTCGACATTGCCACCTACGTGAGCAAATGCTTGACTTGTGCAAGAGTCAAAATAGAATATTAGAAACCATCTGGTCTGATACAGCAACCGGAACTTCCAACGTGGAAATGGGAACACATTTCAATGGATTTCATCACGGGATTACCCAAAACACCGACGAGATGCGATACCATCTGGGTGATCGTTGACCAGTTGACTAAGTCTGGACACTTCTTAGCAATCAAGGAATCGGAAAAAATGGAAAGACTGACTCGCATCTATATGAAAGAAGTAGTGTCAAGACACAGAGTGCCTGTCTCGAACATATCTGATCGAGATTCCCGTTTCACTTCGCACTTTTGGAAGTCACGTGCACTAAGGCACCCGCCTTGATATGAGCACAGCATACCATCCTCAGACGGATGGGCAAAGTTAGCGCACCATTCAGACCTTGGAGGACATGTTGCGTGCATGTGTGCTGGATTTCAAAAAAAGTTGGGAACCTCACTTGCCTTTGGTAGAGTTTTCGTATAATAACGGCTACCACGCAAGCATTAAAGCAGTGCCGTTTGAAGCGTTGTACGGACGGAATTGTCGATCACCTCTCTGCTGGGCAGAGGTGGGTGATAGCCAAATCACTGGTCCAGAATTAGTACTTGAAACCTCTGAAAAGATTGTTCAAATTCGCAACCGTATGGCGGCGGCACGAGATCGCCAAAAGAGTTACGCCGAAAAGCGCCGAAAGCCTCTTGAATTTCAAGTGAACGACCAAGTTTTACTCAAAGTCTCACCTTGGAAAGGTGTGGTTCGCTTCGGAAAGCGAAACAAACTCAATCCACGATACGTTGGCCCTTACCGGATAACTGAGCGCATTGGTCCGGTGGCGTACCGACTGGAATTACCAACGGAACTCAGTAGTGTACACAATGTATTCCATGTATCCAATTTGAAGAAATGTCTTTCCGATGAAACCCAAGCAGTCCCTTTGGACGAATTGCATGTTGATGAACAACTACGCTTCATTGAAAAACCAGTCGAAGTTTTGGATTGGGCAACCAAAACGCTCAAGCACATCAAAATTCCAATCGTTAAGGTTCGTTGGAACTCGAGACATGGACCGGAGTTCACGTGGGAACGCGAGGATCAAATGATGAAAAAATATCCTCACCTTTTTGAAAGGTTGACCAAACACCGAAAACCGCGAAACCCGTCAAACCGTCATAAATCACCAGAGGTATGAA
The DNA here is from genome assembly GCF_021521415.1 of Bidens hawaiensis. Taxonomy (NCBI): domain Eukaryota; kingdom Viridiplantae; phylum Streptophyta; class Magnoliopsida; order Asterales; family Asteraceae; genus Bidens; species Bidens hawaiensis. The sequence goes on along the minus strand of NW_027505883.1, from coordinate 22,891 downwards.
TTAAATTTCGGGACGAAATTTCTTTCTACTAGGGGATGATATGACAAACTGAAAATTTTTCTTGCTTTTTCAGACACCCATCACGACTTGACTCAAATTTTCGGGACGAAAAATCTTTCAACATGGGAATGATGTGACACTCTTCAATTTCAGGTTAACTCCGTTAATCCAACTCCGTCAATTCAAACTTAAGATCACTTGATCTATAACGCACATCTCATTTAATTTAAAATAGAGTTTTAAATGACGCTTGACAATCACTACATATGTAGTATTTCGGGATTGCACCGAAACGCAAACGAGTTGACGCAAATCATTGGTGAATAAATGAAAAACATCCAAACAATAATTATGTGATAATTATGTGTTAGGCTTATGTGTTATTTGATAACATTGTATAAAACGTTAAATCAAGATGCAAACAAGTTACTTTAGGCTAGAAAAGTAATAATTAGAAGTTGAGGGGCCTTGGTGTAACATGTTATTATTTAATAATAACAAAACCCTAACTCCTCTCTCCCTCTCTCAAACCCGATCGGACACCCCCCCCCCTCTCTCTTGCGACGGCAGCCCACACCACCACCATATCACACCCGTTTTGACCTTGTTTCTCATAATCGGAGTATCCCGCACTCGTTTCTAAGCATCTCTCACCTTTCTCTTGGTTGTTTCTGCGTTTTTAAGGTATAAACATGAAACCCTAACTTTGTAAATCATGTATTAAGTGTTTATATGCTTGGTTTTGATTAGAGGATGATTGATTATGTTTCGGTTATTGAGTTAGATGATCATATGTGATTTTGAAAGGTGAAAGATTGTTGGGTCATCGATTGTTTGTAAAACCTAGAGGGTTTACTACTGATTTTATGGATAATTATGTTTATTGCGTGTTTGGAGATATGTCGTATGCTTATGATGCATGTTAGACAATTGTTTGTGCTTGCTGAGTTTTGACAGCAGAGATAGTTAAAGTTGAACGACATGTAACTTGTAAATATAAAACCAAACTGAGCTATTTATGAGTCTAAAAGGTATTACTCTGAGTTTAGTTTCCAGAAAACCCAACCACGCCAGATTTGGAGGTGTTTTGGTTGCTCAAACGATTTAAATGTGATTAAAGGTCAAAACTGGTACTGGACAGATTGTAAGTTATGTTTAGACAACCGTAACTAAATGTTAATGTGGTAATTGGTCGAGATTGTTAACACTACAGTGTACTAGGATGAGTCTAGTTTCTATAAAGGCCAAGTTTGTAATTTTTGGACGAGTAAAGGTTAACTTTTATTATTTTACAAAACTGAAGTGCAAATCTGAATTGTGAGACCTGCTGTTAGGTTATTTTGTAATTATCATATCTCATGAACTACAAGACCAAATGGGTTCTTTCTACTTCTGGAAGTTAACAGGTTGATTTAAGAACCTAACCCAAATGGTGTTGTATTAATTGGATTTTTCATTTAACGGGAATAACAAATAACATTCTGTTGCGCATGATTTTGACTGCTGTGAGTTTACTGTAATGTTTTGATCATTGTGAGTAAACTATGTGGAATAAAAATACAATAAAACTTGTTTTGGAAACCTAACTCATGCATGCTTTTGTGAATATTTTTGGTGAATTAATTGATATGCTATGATCTGTTGAATAGAGTAATCTTTCAAGTACAATTCTGTCTTGATAAAACTAGCTGCTGAACTATGTGAAAATACTTGAAACATGCTTGTTGTTAAATAATTGCTACGTTTATGACCAAATTTCCCTTGTGGGAATAATTGCTAGTAATGTACAATATTAATACATGATATGTAAATAGTTGTTCACACATGTAACGTATCACCAATGTGCTTGTTGAGACACACACAATTCACCAACGAAACACGGAACGTATATTATGCATAGGTGTTATGTGCCGAGTCTAGAGACTCGATAATAGTTCCAACACTTAGAAAATCTCATTGTTGTTTTAAAACGCTAGTGAGGATTTTCTGTGACTCGCATCACTTGGGTGACTTGTTTTGAATTCTTCGCAAACAGTGAGTTTCACGTTCCCCTTTTAACTCTTTTAAACGCTTTTTCACTTGGGGGAGAATACATACTCCGAAACCCTTTTAGATTTTGTTTTTTAGTTATATATCACTTGTAAAGGCTAAGTGGCAAACGAAACAACAAAAGTCCTTCATACACATCGAACCGTTTAGTATTAGATAATAGCTAGTCACTGTTTAGTAGTACTACTGGGTTTGACAAACCCCACCCAACGCTAAACTCGACTGGAGGTCGAGTGGGTGTAATCATGGCTAACACATTACCATGGTCGGGATAGACCTGGTGGCAAGGCAAATGATAAACAGTCAGCTTCGGTGTCGAACACTTAGTAATATTTGCTTTATAGGCTAGCTACCTATAGATATATAATTGATTTAACACTATCTGGTAACGCAAAACGCAAAACGCAAAATGCAAAACGTAAACGCAAACGCTTTATTTTATATAAACTTGTGAACTCACCAACCCCGTGTTGACACTTTTAGTATGTTATTCTCAGGTAGCCAAGGCGGGCGGGCGCGCGGTATAGGATAATGCATTACTTTGAACGCTATTGTTTATGCAAACTTGTTTTTAAACTGTTATTAATTGGGTTTTTAAGTCGTCCTGCGTGACGCAACACTTGGTTTATGGTTTTACGCTTCCGCACTTATTTACACTTAAATTGTTTTCGTGGTTTGAAAACTTTATTTATGGTTTGATTATAACTAATGATTCCGATCCTGTTAGTTCACACCCTCTGACGGTAAAACTCCGTTTGTGGATTTTGAGGGTGTGACAGTGTCATCCGTCATATGTTCTAGCTTCAACACATCATCCTTCAAAGTTTGATTGATCATAGGTTCATGAATCAAGTCTTGTATAATTAACTGAGCAAGTCGTGGATATATCAGAAACATAGAGCGACAATTCTTGACCAAACTATTCTTCTTAAGTTGGTAGAAAATAAGCTCGGAGAAATTGAACGATTTGTTCAATATTAACGCCACTAATTCAGATTGAAGCATAATTTGACATTCATCTAAACCACACTTCCGTCCCCCAAGGCAATAGATCAAAACTTGTAGTAAATACTTCTATGGGACACACAAGTAAGCCTTGTTGTATTGGAAACGGTCCATGTCTGCCGTACAGAATAACCTCTTAAATAATCCTCGGATCAACGCTTTATCGAACTCACATGGACTGTCTATGTCATCATTAAATCCCAGCACCCGATGTATCACACCTGGAGTAATAGTGATACACGTCTTGTTAATATCTGCAACTATGTGGAACTCACAAAACCTGTTACTTCTGGAAGTTAACAGGTTGATTTAAGAACCTAACCCAATTGGTGTTGCATTAATTGGATTTTTCATTTAACGGGAATAACAAATAACATTCTGTTGCGCATGATTTTGACTACTGTGAGTTTACTGTAATGTTTTGATCATTGTGAGTAAACTATGTGGAATAAAAATACAATAAAACTAGTTCTGGAAACCTAACTCATGCATGCTTTTGTGAATATTTTTGGTGAATTAATTGATAAGCTATGATCTGTTGAATAGAGTAATCTTTCAAGTAGAATTCTGTCTTGATAAAACTAGCTGCTGAACTATGTGAAAATACTTGAAACATGCTTGTTGTTAAATAATTGCTACGTTTATGACCAAATTTCCCTTGTGGGAATAATTGCTAGTAATGTACAATATTAATACATGATATGTAAATAGTTGTTCACACATGTAACGTATCACCAATGTGCTTGTTGAGACACACACAATTCACGAACGAAACACGGAACGTATTTTATGCATAGGTGTTATGTGCCGAGTCTAGAGACTCGATAATAGTTCCAACACTTAGAAAATCTCATTGTTGTTTTAGAACGCTAGTGAGGATTTTCTGTGACGCGCATCACTTGGCTGACTTGTTTTGAATTCTTCGCAAACAGTGAGTTTCACGTTCCCCTTTTAACTCTTTTAAACGCTTTTTCACTTGGGGGAGAATACATACTCCGAAACCCTTTTAGATTTTGTTTTTTAGTTATATATCACTTGTAAAGGCTAAGTGGCAAACGAAACAACAAAAGTCCTTCATACACATCGAACCGTTTAGTATTATATAATAGCTAGTCACTGTTTAGTAGTACTACTGGGTTTGACAAACCCCACCCAACGCTAAACTCGACTGGAGGTCGAGTGGGTGTAATCATGGCTAACACATTACCATGGTCGGGATAGACCTGGTGGCAAGGCAAATGATAAACAGTCAGCTTCGGTGTCGAACACTTAGTAATATTTGCTTTATAGGCTAGCTACCTATAGATATATAATTGATTTAACACTATCTGGTAACGCAAAACGCAAAACGCAAAATGCAAAACGTAAACGCAAACGCTTTATTTTATATAAACTTGTGAACTCACCAACCCCGTGTTGACACTTTTAGTATGTTATTCTCAGGTAGCCAAGGCGGGCGGGCGCGCGGTATAGGATAATGCATTACTTTGAACGCTATTGTTTATGCAAACTTGTTTTTAAACTGTTTTTAATTGGGTTTTTAAGTCGTCCTGCGTGACGCAACACTTGGTTTTTGGTTTTACGCTTCCGCACTTATTTACACTTAAATTGTTTTCGTGGTTTGAAAACTTTATTTATGGTTTGATTATAACTAATGATTCCGATCCTGTTAGTTCACACCCTCTGACGGTAAAACTCCGTTTGTGGATTTTGAGGGTGTGACAGTGTCATCCGTCATATGTTCTAGCTTCAACACATCATCCTTCAAAGTCTGATTGATCATAGGTTCATGAATCAAGTCTTGTATAATTAACTGAGCAAGTCGTGGATATATCAGAAACATAGAGCAACAATTCTTGACCAAACTATTCTTCTTAAGTTGGTAGAAAATAAGCTCGGAGAAATTGAACGATTTGTTCAATATTAACGCCATTAATTCAGATTGAAGCATAATTTGACATTCATCTAAACCACACTTCCGTCCCCCAAGGCAATAGATCAAAACTTGTAGTAAATACTTCTATGGGACACACAAGTAAGCCTTGTTGTATTGGAAACGGTCCATGTCTGCCGTATAGAATAACCTCTTAAATAATCCTCGGATCAACGCTTTATCGAACTCACATGGACTGTCTATGTCATCATTAAATCCCAGCACCCGATGTATCACACCTGGAGTAATAGTGATACACGTCTTGTTAATATCTGCAACTATGTGGAACTCACAAAACCTGTTACTTCTGGAAGTTAACAGGTTGATTTAAGAACCTAACCCAATTGGTGTTGCATTAATTGGATTTTTCATTTAACGGGAATAACAAATAACATTCTGTTGCGCATGATTTTGACTGCTGTGAGTTTACTGTAATGTTTTGATCATTGTGAGTAAACTATGTGGAATAAAAATACAATAAAACTAGTTCTGGAAACCTAACTCATGTATGCTTTTGTGAATATTTTTGGTGAATTAATTGATATGCTATGATCTGTTGAATAGAGTAATCTTTCAAGTAGAATTCTGTCTTGATAAAACTAGCTGCTGAACTATGTGAAAATACTTGAAACATGCTTGTTGTTAAATAATTGCTACGTTTATGACCAAATTTCCCTTGTGGGAATAATTGCTAGTAGTGTACAATATTAATACATGATATGTAAATAGTTGTTCACACATGTAACGTATCACCAATGTGCTTGTTGAGACACACACAATTCACGAACGAAACACGGAACGTATTTTATGCATAGGTGTTATGTGCCGAGTCTAGAGACTCGATAATAGTTCCAACACTTAGAAAATCTCATTGTTGTTTTAGAACGCTAGTGAGGATTTTCTGTGACGCGCATCACTTGGGTGACTTGTTTTGAATTCTTCGCAAACAGTGAGTTTCACGTTCCCCTTTTAACTCTTTTAAACGCTTTTTCACTTGGGGGAGAATACATACTCCGAAACCCTTTTAGATTTTGTTTTTTAGTTATATATCACTTGTAAAGGCTAAGTGGCAAACGAAACAACAAAAGTCCTTCATACACATCGAACCGTTTAGTATTAGATAATAGCTAGTCACTATTTAGTAGTACTACTGGGTTTGACAAACCCCACCCAACGCTAAACTCGACTGGAGGTCGAGTGGGTGTAATCATGGCTAACACATTACCATGGTCGGGATAGAGCTGGTGGCAAGGCAAATGATAAACAGTCAGCTTCGGTGTCGAACACTTAGTAATATTTGCTTTATAGGCTAGCTACCTATAGATATATAATTGATTTAACACTATCTGGTAACGCAAAACGCAAAACGCAAAATGCAAAACGTAAACGCAAACGCTTTATTTTATATAAACTTGTGAACTCACCAACCCCGTGTTGACACTTTTAGTATGTTATTCTCAGGTAGCCAAGGCGGGTGGGCGCGCGGTATAGGATCATGCATTACTTTGAACGCTATTGTTTATGCAAACTTGTTTTTAAACTGTTATTAATTGGGTTTTTAAGTCGTCCTGCGTGACGCAACACTTGGTTTATGGTTTTACGCTTCCGCACTTATTTACACTTAAATTGTTTTCGTGGTTTGAAAACTTTATTTATGGTTTGATTATAACTAATGATTCCGATCCTGTTAGTTCACACCCTCTGACGGTAAAACTCCGTTTGTGGATTTTGAGGGTGTGACAGTGTCATCCGTCATATGTTCTAGCTTCAACACATCATCCTTCAATGTCTGATTGATCATAGGTTCATGAATCAAGTCTTGTATAATTAACTGAGCAAGTCGTGGTTATATCAGAAACATAGAGCGACAATTCTTGACCAAACTATTCTTCTTAAGTTGGTAGAAAATAAGCTCGGAGAAATTGAACGATTTGTTCAATATTAACGCCACTAATTCAGATTGAAGCATAATTTGACATTCATCTAAACCACACTTCCGTCCCCCAAGGCAATAGATCAAAACTTGTAGTAAATACTTCTATGGGACACACAAGTAAGCCTTGTTGTATTGGAAACGGTCCATGTCTGCCGTATAGAATAACCTCTTAAATAATCCTCGGATCAACGCTTTATCAAACTCACATGGACTGTCTATGTCATCATTAAATCCCAGCACCCGATGTATCACACCTGGAGTAATAGTGATACACGTCTTGTTAATATCTGCAACTATGTGGTTCTCCGATTCCACATACTTAGCCGTATCTCAAAATGGGCAGACCACGCTAAAATGTACTGGGACATTAGCAGGTATAGCATAATAGATCTGGGATCGGCGTAAGAAAGTAATAATATCTCCAAACAAGTCTTGATCAGCAAAATTATCCTACACAAACGCACATATATTGTGTTTCTTATCATAAGCCAATTCATGAGCGGTTGATGCTTGTCGTTGTTGTTGTACTTGAGGTTGTTCTTGTTGTGCATCAACTTGTGGTTCAACAACTAGGGAAGTGGCATCCTGTTGAATGATAGGATATTTTTGTGCTGGAGCATTTGAAATAATCTCGTCAGCCATTGTTGTAAACCGAAAAATTAGTAAAACCGAATTTAATTAAAAAAATCAAATTTTCATAAATACTTAATGAAAAGTTCATTCTGGTTAAGTATCATTCGCTATCTCATTCGTTATGATGAATGGTTTCATTTGGTATAACGAATGGTTTCATTCGTCGTCTCATAAAGACGATTGAACAAATAACGAATGTGTAATACCATTCGTGAATTCTATTAGAAGACTGAGAGACTCATTCATTACAAAATCACATGAATATATATGATTCGTTATGAGGTACAATGAATGTGTTCATTCATAACAATTAGACACGAGTGATCACTCATTCGTTTCTTATAACGAATAAGCACCAATAATTATTTAAGTTTGACTATCCAGAGTCAAGGTCAAAACTGAAAGTTCTTGGACCGTCAACATGCATTAAGATTTACAATTAACCCATGAATCACCATGAATCAGTTTAAAATTTGCATCAATAGACTCGTATACCCATCGTCTATTAACCCTAATCAACTAAACATCAATACACTAACTTTTAATGGTGTCTTTGATTGATATTTAAACCCGATTAAACTTTTGATTAATTAACCTATCAATTCTGAATGACATTTGACGTAATTTATCATGGTTGAATCATTTTTACCATATGATTATTTGATAATTAACGAAAATCGATTTTGTAGTGGTAGAAATTTTTAAAACTTTTGACAAGGTTTGGTTAAGGATGGTGATAAAGTGAATGAACAAATGAGTTGATTCATTTAATACTGTTAAATATATATTTTAGATCTACACCTTTCTCGAGACACACGAATGAGCTCATTAGTTAATTTCAAATTACCAAATATAACTTCATCTGTTGTCTTCATTCGTTAATCACATGTAACGAATAACCAATAAATTGAATCTCATAACGAATCACATGTTATTCGTTCTTCATTAGTTATCATTATGAATGACAAATGTGATCATCCGTTATCAGTGTAGTGGAAGCGAATGAGCTTAACGAATAAGAATAATATTCGTTATACTTAAATAATACGAATGACCATCATACGTTATTTTCAACATAATGAATGGTAATTAAATAATCAATAAAAAAATGAAAATTTGGATTTTCAATAATTAATGATTAAATTATGCATCGAAACTCATGTCCTGATGAACTTTACCTTAAAAATCACTCAGGTAAAATGCAATACCTTAACTTGTTATGAATTTAAAACACATAAGTTAAATGAATTAACTTAAAACCGATTAACGTAAAAATAATTAAATAAACAAATTAAATAAAAATGTGGGAAACTCTCTTTGGTATTTTCTATTTCAAAATAGTACCCTTTAGCTCAGAGATCGAAAATAAAGAAAAAGTTAAAGAAAACAAAATACTTTTGGATTTTGTATATTTTTGAATTAAAAATCAATCAGACAAAGACAATATGAAATCTATTCTATGAAAGAAGTACATATTTTTGTGAGCTGAGCAGAGAATCATATTGATTAAATCGCCCTTCCACCTCAGTTTTATATTTCAGCGTTATTATTGCTGGCGTTAAGTCGGTCATTAATATTTTTGTCCACTTAAATCTTTGAACAAACTTTCAAGCATTTTTGTAATATGATTTAGGTTCAATTAAAGCACAGATTGTCATAAACTAGCACCCTCTGATCTCGATTCAGGCTTAATTTGACTTTTACCATGTCACCCCAACTTGACTTAATCATTATGCCTGGAGATCAAAATATATGATTTATCTTGATTAAGCAATATAGGCTCATAATCCCCACTACAATGTATACACCTGTTATCAAGCAATACACCAAGCTTCCTTTACTATAAGTGAGTATGAACGAGTTCATCTGTAGGCTTACAGACATTGTATATCCTAGAGTCAGTTTCTTACTGTTATTAAGACGCACACAAAGGAGGAACAATGTATGACTAACAACATATTTTGATCAATTCAGTAATGAATTTGTACGATGTACAGTAGTGATCAAGTATAAGGACTTTGGGTTTGCTCTAAAGGCATTTGAAATATTCATGTTTATGAATACTCGGATAATAATCCGCATAAAGACTCAAAGTGTCCACAAACCGGATGCATCCCATCAATATAAGATTTGAGGCCATTAGATAATACACCGTTGAAGTGTTAACTAGAAACCAGATGCATTTTATTTAGAAATTTTGTTTTTGGTGATCAAACAGACATAAGGCTTAAGTATGACATGCTATTACTTTTTTGCTCTCATTACCGAGACTTTTGGAAGAGACTAACAACTCTTTCAAATTGGCAATTCTTATGTTTATATCACATATTTTACTCTAACGGTTTGTTTAAGACCTACCAATGCACCAATGCTGTCAAGCACATAGTGTTTTAAGCTTATTTCTATAAGGATATGAGACTAGATGATCAATGTACTATCATCTGCTCTTTTTGCTTCAAAACTCAATTTTTAGGAGAACTTTTTAATATTTTTGTATTTTTGAAATATATCATTGTTTTTGGTTCTTATCTATACAAACAAAAATCACAATATTTTTGTATTTTTTCCTTTTTCTCCCCCAAAAACCAAAATTTTAAAATAACCAAAATAAAATTTGTACAAAGTAAAATTTGATTATTATGAGCTTAAGGATATCAGAAAGAGTTATCAATCCTTTTTAAACCAAGCAAAAAGTTATGGCAAGTTTTATCCAAAACTTTGGTAAACATGTCAGCTTTCTGAAAATCCTTGTGCACTTTCTCTAGATTGATTAATTTCTTTTCAAAATAATCACAGATAAAGTGATATCGAATTTCGATATGCTTTGTCTTAGATTGGTGCGGGGGGTTCTTCGTGACACGAATAGGAGCTGAGTTATCAATATATATATGGGAGTAGTAAGAAACTTAAAATCGTAATCCCTCAAGTGTTGCTGGATCCAAAGAATATGTGAACAACAACTCGAGGCTGCCACATACTTTGCTTTTGCGGTTGTAGTGGATACCGTTGCCTGCTTCTTACACTACCAGGAAATAAGTCGGATTTTTATAAATTGACAACCCGACGTAGTTGACTTGAAGTTGATCTTGCATCCTCCATAGTCCGAATCAGAAAATGCAGTGAGATCAAAGCTATCATCCTTGGGATACATTTAACCGCTGCCAGATGAGTCACTCGGGGACTTTAATGGTACCTGGTGTCACACCCTCAATTTTCGACTATCGGTGTTTTACTGTAAGGCGCGTCACATACCAGGATCTAGCCATGTGTCATAACGAACAACCAATTTATAATAGAAAATATTTTAATATTATTGCTCATCATAAATGAGGTAAGTACATTTACAATAAAGTTGTTACATTTGCGGAAGCGTATAATTTATGAAAATCATGTAAAAACCCAGAGTGCGTGTCAAGACGCCCAGACATAACATTTCATTAAAGACTCCCAGCATAATTCGATGCTTAGTGGGATCCATGCATCCTAGACTCATTTCAACTTCGCAGGTGCACCTTAAAAACCAGAGAAAGACATGCTAAAACGGGTCAACACAACGGTTGGTGAGTTGACAGGTTTGAGTTTTAAAACAAGTTTGTCAAACAAACCATTTAGCAAGTAAATAGTGTAAATAATAAAGCTTGGATATTTTATGCATTAGTAATACCGCTAGTTAATTAGGCTAGCAATCATGTTACATTAGTGTAGGTTCCATTGTGACCGAGGCTGACTTGTAAGTTTGTTTGCCACCCACGGAGTCTAATATAAGACTAGTGTGTTTCTAGTAAATGAGACGCCCGGCGAATCCCTCAACTGAGAGCCCTAAGGGGTTCGTCAAAGCCTGTAGTACTACCTTTCATTACCGAGCCAATGTACAATTTTTAACGGTCCATTATGCATGAGGGACTTTAGTTTAAGTTCACTATGTACACATGAGGTATTAAAAAGTCTATAATTATCCAAAAAGTTTATATGTTGCACGTTTTTCCCCTCAAAAGGAGTAAGTAAAAAGAGGGGTATTGGAACTCACCTCGAATGCGGTTCATATTGAAAGTCAACTGCTTAAGTCAAAGTTGTTCTAGTGCCTAAATCATACAAGCACTATAAGTATTCGCTAAGAGATTCCTATAACCCTTAGTATCCAAACAATTCCCTTGTTTGACTTTGTTGACTTTGACCAAAGTTTGACTTTTTGTGAACTTTGACCATAGTTTGACTTTGTTGACTTTGACCAAAGTTTGACCTTTCGTTTGACTTTTCACTAAAAGGTCCAAGTTGTTGACTGTTGACTAAAAAGTCCAATTCTCTATGTTCGAAGACTTAAATTTGAGTTTTGTAGACCGTTAACCAAAATGTTGATCTTTGACCAAATGTTAACCGACGGCCCGTTGGTGACTTTTGACTAATGACTTAGAATGATCACGTTATGTTCCTAATCACAAAAATCAAGTAATGTACACTTAGCCAATTTTCATACAATCTTATGGCTATGTTTAACTTCTACCACTCTCAACACCTCACATGTAAGACTAACTACTTAGTCAAATAGTTATATGTTGACCCATAAAGTCAAAATTCAATTTACCACAATCAATCTATTACGAATTACAATTATTTTCACTAACCAATATGTTGATCATCCTTAACAAGTGTTCAATCATCAAAACTGATTCTTCAAACCAACCAAAGCTTGTAATTAAATTACCAAATAATTCACACATATTATTTCAAGTATTAGGTACAACATATATTTTTCTTGTAATTTTCCAATTCACACAATTATAAAGAATATTCACACTTTACAACAACCAAATTTCAGTCTCTATTTTAACACAACAGTACACAAATATATGCCAAGACTTTTATGTTTGTCCAATTGATGCAAGACCAATTCTATTAGATTCCGACTTCAATTTATAACAATCCAGAAGTGGAATAACACCCATATCTATTTATAATATCAAGTTATACAATTTACAACACAACTTAGAAAATCTCTCTTTCAATAAGGATTGCAACCCGAGTTGGTAAATTAATAAAAATTAGTCAAACAATGTCCAAAAATTATGATTCTTGAGTTTTTTAAATCTATATTAAAAGTACTTAATCATAGTATCAAAAATTAATTAGAAACACCAACGTATCATCAAGTTATACAATCTACAATCTAACACACAGAATCTGTCAACAAGCAGATTCAAACAAAAAGTCAAAAAATCATGATGCTTAATCCTTATGATCTTTTATCATCAAGGAACCGTTTTATATAATCATATCTCATGTATTTCATTATTTTACAGATTTAAAAAATAATATTTGTGTACAAAAGGTTTCTATATTTTCTTTTATGATAAGACACACAATTTCTTTTAAAACCGTCAAACTTGATCATCTTTTGTGTACTGAATACACCTAAATCGATCTCAGATCTAAGTTTACTTTAATCGATTATACGGATCTAGTTCATGATGCTATTGATTATATGTTCTATGTTATTATTAGTGTTATTTGCATGCATATATGTGTATGTATAATATTAAGATTGAATACGTTAAAGAAGATTGAGAGAGAGAATCGGGCAGAGGTTTGTTAATTAACTCTCAAAACTTCTATAAACTGTGAACAATGTTCACATATAAATAGAAGATGGACCTAGTTCGTTAACATCCCCTAACAAACTAGAGTCCACTTCGTTACATACAATAAAACGAAATACTCTTAACAAATCACCCCCTGATTCGTTAAACATCCTTAACGAATAAGGAGGTATAATAACTTAAGTCTTAGTTCACTAAACATCCTTAGCGAACTAGACATTACATTTACCGACCTGACTTAATACATTAATAATTTATTACATAAAGAAAACGACAATTACATTAACTATAAATACAAAGACTTGAGACGCAAAACCGTGCACTAACAGACACTCCCTCGTCTTGAGCTCTTTGTCTTTAAATTACTTGAAACGCTTGGACTGCCAGTCTCTGCAACTATGAATTCCGTTTTCATAACAAACACGCACAATGCGTTGGAATTGCATAGCCAGGTCATAGTCTTCATTGCGCTCAATTAGAATCTTGTTCTTGTGCAGCACGTCATTATCGGTTTCGGTTAAATTTATCATCCACATCGGGTCGATGATCTTGATCAGCTCAGTCTTCAAACCCTTTCCCAACACAATGACGGCCTCGCCGGTTTTGTTGTCGTAGTACCAGCGGATGAAAGATAACCATATGTGTTGGTTTATCATTTTCACTGGCACACGCTTCATTGTTTTTGGCGGTTTAACCTTAAGAACCAACTTCGTTGTGACACCCGGTAATTTCCCAACCCTATAAACTAAGTAATCAACCTAATAATTAGGTGATTGTGAATATTATGTGCGCTATATTAGAGTCAGCGCGGGCATGTTATGTGCGCCCTGCGCGAGCGCGCTATGTTAGAATCAGCGCGGGCATGTGTTATGTGCGCCCTGCGCGATGCGCGCTATGTTAGAGTCAGCGCGGGCATGTTATGTGCGCCCTGCGCGAGCGCGCTATGTTAGAATCAGCGCGGGCATGTGTTATGTGCGCCCTGCGCGAGCGCGCTATGTTAGACTCAGCATGGGCACGTTATGTGCGCCCTGCGCGAGCGCGCGATGTAAGAACCAGCGTGGGCATATGTTATATGCGCCATGCGCGAATGTTTTGGCTTTATGTTTTCATGTAACTTAACTTTATGTTGTCTAATGGGTTGACCGTCCCGCATGATGCTAAGGCGGGTGCATCCTAAATCGTTTATGCGCGTGCGGAAGGGAACTAACCTCCCGCATGGCGGGGAACATTGAGAGCTAGTTTGTCTGAAGCTCCAAGATGGAAATGACTTCAACATGACTGATCACTATGTTGAAATACCAAGACCACTTGGAGAATCTACAAATGATACTCAATGTCCCAGACTGCGAGAAGGTTACGTACCTACCCGCAGCAAAGAAATATCCTTCACGCAGAAAGCTATGCGCACAAAGCTATACGCGCAGAACACTTAGCCTAATCTCCAGATATAAGGGGATTATTCCCGCCCAAAAGGAAACAGTAGCGTGTTTCAGAAATTTCTACTTTTTAACTGTACACTGACAAAAGCACCTGAAAAAGCATACTGTAGCATGAAAAGTCAATTGTCAGCCACCCTACTCTCACCAACCACAGACCTGCATGTACTGTCCAAATCAAATCAGAATCTTTTATCCACTCCTCCACTTTTAAATAAATAATAATAATCTCCATACTTTATCATCATTACACCTAGATATGAAAAGATTACAATCCCCTAAAGCAAGGGATTGTGTTCCCTTGAGTTTGCCTATAAATATGTAACCTAAATTATCACCCAAACACACTTCAAACTTCTCTCTTAAAACTGCAAACTTGCACTAATCATCTCCAAGCATCCGTTATTTTCAATTCCGTTCCTGTTACTAGGTAAGCCGAGATTATAACCTTGAGATCTACTTTCCAACCCTTATATTCTCCTATTTCTTATATACTTCTTGTTATTTAATCGTATTCTAGACCTTCAATTCAAAGGCCAACACCAAGAAAACCCGAATCTCGATTAATCCCTTAACAAGAACCACAGGTGAGTCTCACAGCCCCTATTTTCACTGTTTTCACTATTTTTAAACTGTTTTCGGGGCGAGGGACACGTACCTAAATTATGTTTTTATCATGATACTCTTACAAGCAATGCAAGCAATTATGTGTTTAAATAATGTTTCATTATGGTATATTTACGAGCAATGCAAACGGTTATCTATGGTTTTCGATGTTAGTGCACCAGATTCGAGTAAGTGATCACTTTACCATTGGAACTCTAAGGATAGGGACTGCTGGTTTGATCAACCCACTCGTAGGGGTCGCACCTCTTTACATGGACGAGTGCCTAGTATGGTCATGGGGGCAGTACTATGGGATTGAGCCCGCTCGTAGGGGTCACACCTCTTTGCATGGACGAGCGCCTTGTTTTCCGGCACAACGTCCGCGCGTAACCCGCGGGACGGTATTATTCGCTCGTAGTGGCAGCGCCACTTTGCATAGACGAGCACGGTTCTCATAAATGTTCGCGCGTAACCCGCGGAACGGTATTACATTATTTTAACTCGTAGTGGCAGCGCCACTCTGCATGGACGAGCACGTTTTCCAGAAACGTTCGCGCGTAACCCGCGGAACGGTCCTATCAGAAATATGTTGTCAGATCTATGTTTCATACGGTTTATCAAGCATATGTTTAGACATGAAATCAGAAATGTGTTTTAATATGATTTTCGCCAAGACTATGACGCGATACGATTTATCAAGTTACTAAAACTTGTGAACTCACTCAGTTTATACTGATTCAAATGTTTTACGTGTCTTTCAGGAGATAACTAGGTAGCGCATGGAGTCACACTTAGAGCACCTCACGCTGAACATCTAAAACTAGCTTTTTGGAAGATTTTAGTTCTATCCCTTCGATGCGCATGGTTGTTCCCGCTGCGCAAGGGGATATGGCGTGGAAATCTTCAACAGTTTTCATACTTGGATGTTTTTATGTAATTTTTTTAAACAATGTAATGTATTTGTATTAAACATTTCATGCGCAATGAAAATCTTACTTTGAATGTTTGCAATGGCCCGTGCTTAATTATCAATCACCACTCGCGCGCGCCCGGCTGTTTCCGGCGTTCAGGGCCGGGTGTGACAGATTGGTATCAGAGCACTGGTTATAGCGAACTAGGAAAAGAAGTTTTAACCTAGACTATAACCGTTGGGGAAATCGCATGAAATATTTTTCAAAGAAAATATTTTTAAAAGAAACTATACACACACTTAGGAACACGGGTTGCACAGTGTCTAGTGAATAAAGATAAAGAACATTATGTGCTCAGAGTACATGCGCTAAGTTTAATATATTTTCACTCTTTTAAAGCGAGAATGCCTCCAACCAGAGCCAAGGGAATTACCATGACACCCGAGGAACTCGCGGAAATAATCGCGCAGGCGATCGCGACACATGAGGCCAGCAAGGCCGAATCAAGTCAGGGTCGTCAGAACGAGACCCCAGAACCCGAATCAGGAGCCTTGGACAAAGGGTGCTCCAATAAGACATTTATGGCCTGTAGGCCTTGGCCATTCAAGGGTACCGAAGGGGCCATTGGGCTCTACAACTGGATTGACAAGATGGAGACAGTTCTCTCCATTAGCAGATGTAGTGAGAACCAGAAGGTCCTTTACGCGACCTGCATGTTCCAAGAAGCAGCTTCGTCTTGGTGGAAGCTTCAAGTGAAGACCTTGGGGCGAGAAGTTGCTCTTCACAAAACCTGGGAGGAGCTGAAGGAAATGATGATAAGAAAGTTCTGCTCTCGCGCAGAAATTCAGAGCCTACAACAGGAATTCTGGAACCACACCATGGTAGGAACGGATATCGATGCCTACAACAACCGGTTCAACGAGCTTTGCCAGTTGGTGCCAGACATGGCAAACACGGAGGAAAAGAAGATCGAGAGATATATCTTTGGGTTACCTCCTGTTGTTAGGGTTCCGCTCAACGCCGCAGCGCCTCCAACCTTTGATGAGGCGGGTGTAGCGCGGGCCATCACCCTTACAAGGGATACGGTCCGTGCGGGTATGTTGACTACGCGCGGAAACGAGCAGCGAACCTCTGACTCCAAGAGGAGATGGAACTCTCACCACCGAGGGTCCGACTCCAAGCAGCCACCGTTCAAGAAGCAGGAAAGCGCAAGGGTTTACGCGATCCAAGCCGCGGAGCCATCAAGGAGAGGATACAGCGGGCCCCGCCCATGGTGCAGCAAATGCAAGTATCACCACGAGGGTGAATGCGCAAGAATCGAATGCGCCAAATGTGGCAGACCAGGGCACAAGACGATGAATTGCCGTATCAGAGAAGCTGGAGCGAGCGACAACTGCTACGCATGCGGGAAGCCAGGCATTTTAGTCGGGATTGCCCACAAAAGGGAAACCAAGCTCGCGGGAGAGCTTTTGTGATCGGCGCGGGCGAAGCTAAAGAAGAGCCGAATGTGGTAACCAGTACGTTTTTGCTTAACGGCCATTTTGCATCTGTTTTACTTGATACTGGCGCTGACCTAAGTTTTATATCCGCTGAGTTTAAAAACTCCCTAGGCCTAGCGAGCAGTAGGCTAGACACGCCTTATACTATAGAACTAGCCAATGGTAGGCAGTTATGCGCGAACGAAAGGACTGATCAATGTGTAATAGTCATGGGAGGTCACGGGTTCAATATTAACTTGTTGCCAATAGACTTGGGAAGTTTTGACATTGTGGTAGGTATGGATTGGTTAGTCGAGAACCACGCGGAAGTTATTTGCCATGAGAAGCAGGTTCGGATCCCACTGTTGAACGGAGAAAACTTGGTAATTCAAGGGGGAAAGAAGGGGAGTTGCGACGAAACTGATTTCGTGCCTAAAGGCGCGCAAGTGCCTAAGGAAAGGGTGCTACGCCTTCCTGGCGCATGTAGTAGAGAAGGAAGGAGATGAGCGAAGAATTGAAGACTTACCAGTAGTGCGCGAATTTCCAGAAGTTTTTCCTGAAGATTTGCCCGGATTACCGCCGCCGCGACAAGTCGAATTTCGTATTGATTTAGTCCCAGGAGCTGCGCCAGTAGCTCGAGCGCCTTATCGATTAGCTCCATCTGAGATGCAAGAGCTATCCAATCAGCTACAGGAACTATTGGATAAGGGTTTCATACGCCCAAGCTTCTCACCTTGGGGAGCTCCAGTACTGTTTGTTAAGAAAAAGGATGGTTCCTTCCGGATGTGTATTGACTACAGGGAGCTGAACAAACTGACAGTCAAGAATCGGTAACCCTTACCGAGGATTGACGACTTATTTGACCAGTTGCAGGGATGCAGTTATTATTCGAAGATAGATCTACGGTCCGGATACCACCAACTTAGGGTCCATGAGGAAGATGTGCCGAAAACAGCCTTCCGAACTAGATACGGCCATTATGAGTTCTTAGTGATGCCTTTCGGGCTAACTAATGCGCCGGCTGTATTCATGGATCTGATGAACCGCGTGTGCAAACCATACTTGGACAAGTTTGTGATTGTGTTCATAGATGATATTCTGATTTACTCTCGGACCAAGGCCGAGCATGAGCAACACCTGAAATTGATTTTGGAATTGTTGAGGAAAGAAAAGTTGTATGCGAAGTTTTCCAAGTGTGAGTTTTGGCTTAGAGAAGTTCACTTTCTCGGTCACGTTGTAAACGAGAAAGGAATACACGTCGATCCTTCCAAGGTCAAGGCCATCGAAAACTGGGAAGCGCCAAAAACCCCAACTGAGGTGAGGCAATTCCTAGGACTAGCTGGCTACTATCGACGCTTCATTGAGAACTTCTCCAAGATAGCTCTACCTCTGACCGCGCTAACTCAGAAAGACAAGAAGTTTGTTTGGGGCGAAAATCAGGAAGCGGCATTTCAAATGTTAAAACAGAAGTTATGTAGTGCGCCAATTTTGTCTCTGCCCGAGGGGACGGATGACATCGTCGTTTACTGCGACGCTTCACATCAGGGACTCGGATGTGTCCTTATGCAGCGAGACAAAGTCATAGCGTATGCCTCGCGCCAACTCAAGACCAATGAAAAGAACTACACAACGCATGATCTGGAACTTGGGGCGGTTGTCTTCGCGCTAAAGATTTGGCGCCATTACCTCTATGGTACAAAGTGTGTAATCTTTACGGATCACAAGAGCCTTCAACATATATTTGATCAAAAGGATTTAAACATGAGGCAATGAAGATGGGTGGAGTTGTTGAATGATTATGATTGTGAAATTAAGTACCACCCTGGAAAGGCGAATGTGGTAGCAGACGCGCTAATTAGGAAGGAGCGAATAAAAACGCTACGAGTCAAGGCTCTAAGGTTGACCATTCGCGCAGATCTCTCTACCCACATCCGAGATGCTCAGCAAGAAGCCTTAAAACCAGAGTTTGTTAAAAACGAATGCCTTGGGGGTATGATTAAGAGTTTGGAACTTAAAGAGAACGGCAATCTATATTTCGCTAACCGCATATGGGTCCCTCTCAAGGGAGGATTGCGCGAGCAAGTATTAAACGAAGCTCACAAGACGCGGTATTCCGTACATCCTGGCGCAGACAAGATGTACCAAGATGTTAAAGCGCTGTATTGGTGGCCCAATCTGAAGGGCGCCATCGCGACGTATGTCAGTAAATGCCTGACGTGTTCGAAGGTGAAGGCGGAATACCAGAAACCATCAGGGTTGCTCCAACAGCCAGAAATTCCTATGTGGAAGTGGGAACAAATCTCTATGGACTTCATCACCAAACTGCCAAGGACACCTGGGGGTTACGACACGATCTGGGTTATTGTAGATCGGCTAACTAAGTCAGCGCACTTCCTGCCGATCAAGGAAACCGACAAGATGGAAAAGTTAGCCCGATTGTATATTCGAGAAGTAGTTTCAAAACATGGAGTCCCAGTGTCCATCATTTCTGATAGAGATAGTCGGTTCACCTCAAGGTTTTGGAGATCGTTACAAGGGGCTTTAGGTACTCGTCTTGACATGAGTACGGCATATCATCCCCAAACGGATGGACAAAGCGATGCGAACAATCCAGACATTGGAAGATATGCTGCGCGTGCGCAATCGATTTCGGAGGTAGCTAGGATACTCATCTCCCATTGGTTGAATTTTCTTACAACAACAGTTATCACACAAGCCTCAAGGCTGCGCCGTTTGAAGCTTTGTATGGGCGCAAGTGTAGATCCCCACTGTGCTGGGCTGAAGTAGGTGACAAGCAAATGACTGGTCCAGAATTGATCCAAGAAACAACAGACAAGATTTTTCAGATACGGGATCGCCTTAAGACAGCGCGCGACAGACAGAAGAGCTACGCAGATGTGCGAAGGAAACCGTTGGAGTTTCAAGTAGGGGATAGAGTACTTTTGAAAGTCTCTCCATGGAAAGGAGTCCCCCGTTTCGGCAAGCGAGGAAAGTTGAATCCGCGCTACATTGGACCATTTGAGATCCTGGAAAGGATCGGTCCGGTTGCTTATAAACTCCGTTTACCCGCCGAACTCAGTGGAGTTCATGATACGTTTCATGTGTCCAACCTCAAAAAGTGCTTATCTGACGAAACGTTGATTTTGCCGTTGGAAGAGATTCACATCGACAAACAACTGCACTTCGTAGAATAACCTATAGCAGTAACCGATTGGAAAGAACAAAAGTTACGCAGAAGCAGAATCAAGTTAGTAAAGGTTCAATGGAACTCGAGGCGTGGGCCTGAATTCACTTGGGAAAGAGAAGACCAGATGCGCATGAAATACCCACACCTCTTTCGGAGCATGGCTTCTGCCAGCGACGTCTCCTAAATTTCAGGACGAAATTCTCTTAACAGGGGGAAAATGTGACACCCGGTAATTTCCCAACCCTATAAACTAAGTAATCAACCTAATAATTAGTTGATTGTGAATATTATGTGCGCTATATTAGAGTCAGCGCGGGCATGTTATGTGCGCCCTGGCGAGCGCGCTATGTTAGAATCAGCGCGGGCATGTGTTATGTGCGCCCTGCGCGAGGCGCGCTATGTTAGAGTCAGCGCGGGCATGTTATGTGCGCCCTGCGCTGAGCGCGCTATGTTAGACTCAGCGCGGGCATGTGTTATGTGCGCCCTGCGCGAGCGCGCTATGTTAGAGTCAGCATGGGCACGTTATGTGCGCCCTGCGCGAGCGCGCGATGTAAGAACCAGCGTGGGCATATGTTATATGCGCCATGCGCGAATGTTTTGGCTTTATGTTTTCATGTAACTTAACTTTATGTTGTCTAATGGGTTGACCGTCCCGCATGATGCTAAGGCGGGTGCATCCTAAATCGTTTATGCGCGTGCGGAAGGGAACTAACCTCCCCGCATGGCGGGAACATTGAGAGCTAGTTTGTCTAAAGCTCCAAGATGGAAATGACTTCAACATGACTGATCACTATGTTGAAATACCAAGACCACTTGGAGAATCTACAAATGAAACTCAATGTCCCTGACTGCGAGAAGGTTACGTACCTACCCGCAGCAAAGAAATATCCTTCACGCAGAAAGCTATGCGCACAAAGCTATACGCGCAGAACACTTAGCCTAATCTCCAGATATAAGGGGATTATTCCCGCCCAAAAGGAAACAGTAGCGTGTTTCAGAAATTTCTACTTTTTAACTGTACACTGACAAAAGCACCTGAAAAAGCATACTGTAGCATGAAAAGTCAATTGTCAGCCACCCTACTCTCACCAACCACAGACCTGCTTGTACTGTCCAAATCAAATCAGAATCTTTTATCCACTCCTCCACTTTTAAATAAATAATAATAATCTCCATACTATATCATCATTACACCTAGATATGAAAAGATTACAATCCCCTAAAGCAAGGGATTGTGTTCCCTTGAGTTTGCCTATAAATATGTAACCTAAATTATCACCCAAACACACTTCAAACTTCTCTCTTAAAACTGCAAACTTGCACTAATCATCTCCCAAGCATCCATTATTTTCAATTCCGTTCCTGTTACTAGGTAAGCCGAGATTATAACCTTGAGATCTACTTTCCAACCCTTATATTCTCCTATTTCTTATATACTTCTTGTTATTTAATCGTATTCTAGACCTTCAATTCAAAGGCCAACACCAAGAAAACCCGAATCTCGATTAATCCCTTAACAAGAACCACAGGTGAGTCTCACAGCCCCTATTTTCACTGTTTTCACTATTTTTAAACTGTTTTCGGGGCGAGGGACACGTACCTAAATTATGTTTTATCATGATACTTTTACAAGCAATGCAAGCAATTATGTGTTTAAATAATGTTTCATTATGGTATATTTACGAGCAATGCAAACGGTTATCTATGGTTTTCGATGTTAGTGCACCAGATTCGAGTAAGTGATCACTTTACCATTGGAACTCTAAGGATAGGGACTGCTGGTTTGATCAACCCACTCATAGGGGTCGCACCTCTTTACATGGACGAGTGCCTAGTATGGTCATGGGGCAGTACTATGGGATTGAGCCCGCTCGTAGGGGTCGCACCTCTTTGCATGGACGAGCGCCTTGTTTTCCGGCACAACGTCCGCGCGTAACCCGCGGGACGGTATTATTCGCTCGTAGTGGCAGCGCCACTTTGCATAGACGAGCACGGTTCTCAGAAATGTTCGCGCGTAACCCGCGAACGGTATTACATTATTTTAACTCGTAGTGGCAGCGCCACTCTGCATGGACGAGCACGTTTTCCAGAAACGTTCGCGCGTAACTCGCGGAACGGTCCTA